>NW_027069728.1:546074-648958 GCF_002906115.3 Quercus suber
GACAGTTTAGTGAGCATACATTAGCACATGTAAAACCTTTGTGATGGCCAAATCACATTGTACCTGCACATGTATCAAAAGTAGCAAAGAATATTGCGTGTTGTGTGTGAAAAACATCGCAAGATTGCATATGTGTATACATGTTATGACGATCTGAGATATAAGAAAATAATCTTAACTCACACACAAACATAACTGTTTGATGGGGACTATCACCTTCGAGGTACATCCTATAACTCCCACATCTCCTAAATTACACGTTTGCAACCATATTTAAAGCTTTTTTTTTTTTTTTTTTTGCTTTTTATTTTCTTTGCATATTTTCTTTTATTTTAGCATACCATACATGGGCATAAAAAAGAGAGAAAAGAAATACCCAAGATGTTAAGCATTTGACATTGCACTTTTGCTATGCCGAAGCATACGAATGTCTTTGACACTGCACTTTTGCTATGCCGAAGCATGCAGGTGTCTATGACACTACGCTTATACTATGCCGAAGCATACAGGTGTCATTTATGATTGGCGAGCAACAGTGGTGAGATAGTTATTTATGCCTTTCTCTTAGGATTTTCTAGTCCTACCCGTCAAAAAGAGTGATACGAGTGTTAAGTTTTAAGAGATAACTTAATCTTACTCATCACAAACAAGAGCCACAAAGCTCACTTGCTTAGTTGTGCATAGAGATGCTCATCTAAGCTAGAAAAGATACAAAGTTTAGAAACTTTGTTTCAATGGCCATCCAAGGTACACAAGTATCAAAGTACACAAAACACACATTGTTTTTGTATTTTTCTGATTTTTCCTTTTTATTTTTATTTTGAAAACAAAACAAAATAAAACAAAACAACCAAACAAAAATAGACAAATAACTTGAAAGTAGAAAGAAAGATGCAAATGCATGAAGGCATGATAGAAGGGTGTAGATGCATGAAAGCATGATATCAAAAGCAGATAAGAAATCAAGCAAAGAGAGTCCTACTTTAGATAGAAAGAATTAAAGCAGAGGACAAACAAAATGAGACAATTAAGTCTTAGACTCCTTTCTCACCCACACAGCACGAGTCTTTGGCCGTGAAGATAAAAAGGCACGTGTCCTAGTATGTCTACTAAAGGACAAAGAAGAATTAAAATTCTCCTGAAATTGAGTTAAAAAGCTCAAAGCTTTTAATAACTCTCCAACCAAAGGTGTAGGTCCTTGAGAGGAAACCTATGACCGTTTAGACAATTGCTTTTGAGGATACAATTTAAAGCAATTAGGACGAATGTGTCCAGCAACACCACAATGGTGACAAACATGAGGTCTAATAAAGGATATAGAATTAACCAGAACAGTTTTGGATTTCATACCTTTATTACCTTTTTCTGATTGTGGCACAAAGACAGTCCTTGATCCAGAAGCCGTGGAAGAGGAGGGGCTGGAGGAAATAGCATATCCTAAGCTAGTCTTATCAGAACTAGGCTTCTAAGCACTCAATACTTCATCAAGCTTTGCATTAGACATCCTCTCTATTTGAGTTCTAGCTTGACTAAGCTCAACCTCAAGATTCTTGACCTTCTCTTCTAATGAGGCGTTCTCCACAACAAGAGTCTCAACTAACCTTGTAGTCTCATCCAGTTTGATGAACAGATCAGCTTTTTCAGTTTTTACCTCATTAAGCTCTTTTTTACCAAGATGAGAAGTCTTTTAAGATTTTATAAATTCAGTGCATAGCTTATCATAGGCTTCCTGAATGGTCATCTTCTTGGGTACTTCATCATCAGAAGAATCCCCACTGTCACTAGCACTTTCCACAATCACCTTATCGGTTGAGGCAGCAAAAGCCATAACGTAACGACATTCATCCATAAACTCATCAGAAGAGTCATCCTTAGTGTCACTCCAAGTAGCAACCAACCCTTTATCTTCTAACTTCTTGGTCTTTTCCTTCATGAGGTAGTTTGGACATTCTATCCTCATATGACCAAAACTTTTGCACTTATGGCATTGAATAAGGGGTTTCTCATTCTTGCCATTCCTAGAGGATTTAAATTTCCTAGGAGGTTTGTCCTTATCCTTTTTCCTAAACTGAAGAAGCTTGATAATCTCATCAGTTATAAAGGTTGGATCCTCATCCTCATCTTCACTTTCATCTTCATCTTCAGAGTCCTCAATCTCTTCCTCTATACCCTTGAGAGCCAAGTTTTTACTCTTTCCACCTTCTCCCATTGAGCCTAATCCCATCTCATAGGTTTGAAGGTTCCCTACAAGCTCAATCAAAGGAATTTGATCAATGTCCTTTGCTTCTTCAATGGCAGTGGCATGGAATCTTTCAAGTAAGGACCTAAGGATTTTCCTCACAATTTTGGATTCTACAATACATTCTCCAAGGTTGAAGGTAGAATACACAATATCCTTGAGCTTAGCATAAAAATCATCAAAGGTCTCACCCTCCTCCATTCTTATTTCTTCAAAACTACTAGTGAGTTGTTGAAACTTCACAGTCTTTACTGCCTTGGTACCTTCATAGGTGGTCTAAAGAATGGTCCAAGCTTCCTTGGCAACTTCCGTGGATGATATTTTCTTGAATTCCTCATTGGTCACCCCACAAAACAAAGCATTTAAGGCCCTGCTGTTGAAATTTACAGCTATGATCGTTGCATCATCCCAATCCACCGGCGCTTCCTTTGGCTTAATCCAGCCAACTTCAACAACTTGCCATACCGGTTCACTAAGAGCCTACAAAAAAACTTTCATACGAACTTTCCAGTACGCATAATTAGTTCCATCAAATAAATGAGGTATAAATAAAGATTGTCCTCTATCTATGACAACATGGGTCAATGGATCGTACTCAGGAAATTAATCCAATCAGAGTGAACCCGCTCTGATACCACTTGTTGGAAAATTTAGACCCCGGTTGATAGAATTAACAAGTTTTAAACCCAAGTTGTTAATTAGATTTATTATTAATAAAACTTGTTAAAACAAACAAACATCAATATCATGTCAAAATCATGCAGCGAAAAAATAAATAAGACAAGATATGATGACCCAGGAAAACCAATGAAACCAACCAGTTTCACAGTAAAAAACCTGGGGGGAAACCTTCCCAAAAAGCAATCCACTATAGTAAAGAGAAGTTTCAAATCTAGTACAAAACCTTTGTCTCTAAACTCTACAATCCCTGTAAATGAACTCACAGTAGAAACCTTATACTGCTTCAAAACCTCTGAACTCTTCAATATATGAACGCCACCCTTTGATGTTGCACGGATCCCAATACATGACTAACTCCTTTGCACGAATCCTAGCACGTGACTCACTCACCAACTTGAGGAAGAAGATGTTAGCTGCAAAGTTCTTCACTTCATCAACAATGAAGATCAAGAAGCACTTGGTTACAAAACCTTAAGGTGCAAAGACGCAAAGCTTCTTTCAGAAAGAATAAGGTGTCGGTCACCTTTTGCATATGTTCTCCTTGTATTGTCTTATGTGACGGCCTCTAAAACAAGCCTTATATAGGTCTAGGGTTATGAGAAAAGAAACCCTACTCAAATACATAAGCCTGGCCCAAAAATAGAAATCTGAATTTCGTTAATCTCGACAGATAGCAGCTATCGAAGAGGTGTCAAGCAAGCATCGAGGTTTAATGAATCTCAACAGATACAACTATTGAAAAGGTGTCGTGAAGGTGTCGAGGGGACAGAAGCTTTCTCGATCGATCGACCAGCTATTGAGATTGCGATAAGAATCAGCTGAAGAGCTTAACAGATAGCCAGGTGTCGAGGAGGTGTCGAGCAGCTATCGAGCTTTAAAATTCAGCACTTTCTCACTTGATTCTTGGACAAACTTGCATGGCTTTAACACTTGAACTTGAAACAAGGTTTCTTGAAGTATTAAACACATCCTAGCTCTACCCAAATACAAGTAAGGTGCATTTTGTCAAAGGATTAGCCAACTACATAAAATAGTGACATATGTTCCTAACATGTGAATCACATATGTCCTAACATGCTTTAAGACACAGATTTTCTTAATTCGATGTTTTGATTTGAACATTTATGCTTTGATCTCATTTTGAAAAATCTCTTTTTTTTTTTGAAAAATGTGTACAAGATTGCAACAAACCTAAGCCAATTGAGATGGGAGAAGGTTTTGTTGAGATAATACTAGGATGAGTGACAAGGTCAAACTTGGGTTCCAATGTTTCTGATGGATGGCATTCCCAACATCCAAAAGCTTTCACAAAGATCCTCTTAGGTGATTGATTCCAGGATTGGCATACTTCTTGGGATAAAGATTTTCTGATCTGTGGTGAAGATTCTTGCAAGGCACAAGTAACAAACTTCATTTTCATGTCAATCGTCGAAATGACCTATCAAGGAAATGTGCCACATTAGAGACATATTAAAGGCAATATGAGTACAACAAGAAGGAATGTTAATGCAATTCCATGAAATTTTGATTGGGCACTGTGGCATAGATATTAAGCCAGTGAATGGTTCTATCACAAATGCTCAGATGTTTGGTCATCACTGTTCATTGAAGAATGCAATGTGAATGAAGTCTCTTTAGCTTGATTAAAGCATGTCCCTGAAAAGGAAATTGATTGAAGGGAGTTAGTGACATGTCTAGGCTATGACAAACCCAGTAAAATTGGAAGCATTTAGCTCTCATTCAACCAAATTTAATCCCTTAAATCTTCCTCCGTGGTTCACATGTGGGCACTCATTACGAGCAAGTTCTGACATTGTATTGCTGAAGTAGCCGAAGCTGATTTCTCATGGACCTGAGATTTGTCAACTAAATCACCACAACTGAGTTGGTCCTAATACTGTTTGAATGTTTCTGAGAAGAACATGGTCCAAGTCAAATGAATGCTTTGCTCATGGCAAGATCTGCTAAAGATCTGATAAAACTGGGGATAGTTCATGAATCGCCTTTTTCTATTGAATATAGCTCATGTCAGTGCAGAAGTCAGGCTTCCAAGGAGTGCTTCGAGCAAGCTAAAAGATCTTCTGATGGTCTTGCAAAGAAATTACGACTGTGGTCCTTGTTAAGGTTCAAGATGCTATTGAGGCTATTGAAAAGAACTCCATTCGGAGGGGAGAGACCATGCGGAAAAAAAATTGCCCTAGTGTGGCATTTTCCATGGTCTCTCGATCACTTTTGCAACTTGGTGAGATTTTCAACTAAAGGGTGTAAGGATTCACATATCAAGATACCCAAAGACATCCCAGAATACTTGGAGAAAGAGAGGATTTTTTTTTTTTTTTTTTTGAGGAAGACCTGAAGGAACCACCTAAACTACCCAGAGGTAAAAGAAGATCCTTTTCTGACGGGAATCTAATGGAACTCCCCAATCCACAAAAAAAGAAGATTTTGTCTTATGGGAATATTTGAAGGAAACACCTAGATTACCCAAAGACCAAAGAAGATTTCTTTTTGAGGAAGATTCAAAGAAAAAACCTACTGAGGCAAGTTGATGCTTAAGCTGTTTGATCTTGCTCGAGAGATGTTGGGTTCTTTTCACCCTTTTGAGATGCCTTAACAAAGGAGCTTGCAAACTGTATGGATCAACTTTGATTTTTGGCAAAATTCTGCTCCTAGGCTTGTGGTGGCTAGTCTTCATGGATAATGTGGAGGTCGCACAAGATGGATTTTTAGTGGTCTTATAGGAATAAGACCACCAAAAAATCTAGTATCATAATGAGAACAGCTAAATCCATGTGTCTCCCACCAAGACCGGAATCTTGAAGTTGTCGTCCATTCATTATTTTGTGCTTGGGGTTAAATTTGGATCACGTCCTTAAGATTTTGGTAATGCTCGCATAGAGATGCGAGGACTTTCCATATTTTACCTTATTAAGTCAACCATGGAAACAAAGAGGGGAGGTTAGAAACAGTCCAAGAAAAACAAACCCTAGCATAAAAAACATTATACTAATGAAAAGGATCATCATCGTGCATTACGCCTAGGTAGTGTGCTTAAGGCTCAGGAACAGTCTCAAGGCTTAATTACAAACTGAATTTAAATCGTCACATGTTCAAACATAATAGCATAAAGGAAATAGGAAATGCGAGAATAATAGAAACATAAAGATAGTGAGATGATTTTTGGTTTTAGGGACTCCTTCCACGGCATATGGCCAACTTGGCATTGCTTCAAGTCAGGTGCGCTCTTGAGAAACATGGCTTGGCTGTCCATCTACCCGGGCATATAAGCTCAAGCTTTCGAGGAGCAATTCTGGGTCTTGATTTCCTAGTAAGAAACATATGAATATCTAGTTCTCCAGATGATGAGGACATATACACTTCAGGCTCTAACCAGCCACCTTTGATAAAACCTAGAACCTTCTGCTTAAGTAGCTCGCACATGTCAGTGGAGTGGCCAATCATCAACCCATGATAGCCGCAATGACTTTCAGAATCGTAAGTCTCTGGTACAAGTTTGGGTTGGATCTCAGATGCCATCAATTCTACCAACTTTGCTTTTAACAGTATTGGCAATAGCATGGATAACGGGACTGACAAAAGGTCCAAGGCAACGATGCCACTTGATTGGGAAATGTCACTCCCTGGATTGCCTTTGTTTAGTAACAGAGAAGGGTATGCTACTCTATGAGGATATGGAGCCGTAGGGAGGCCTATAATGAGTGAGCCCCCTTAAGCTTTGTTCTTGATCAACACATTAATCTGACCCTCATAGCTCGTTGGAGATGAATCAATTTTAAAATTAAATGGTGTTATTGTTGATCAGGCCTTGGATCGTACCCCTAAGGGACTTGCACTCTTCTAGGCTATGTCTCGGGCTACCATAATGGTGCTCATATGTCTTAAGTGGGCCAGACTCACCCGGAAGGGAATCGATTATACGTCTCGGCAAAATTGGGGCCATTAGGTGTTCTTTCAACAGTATATGATACAATTTCAAAATCAGCATAGGAAGGAGTGGAAACTTTTTTAGTGCCTCTTGGACTTGTCGGACGGGTACCATTTACCTTGCTAAAGCATCATCATTTTGCTCGGATTGTCTTTGCCTTGGTTGGCTTTTTCCTTGAGGAATCCAAATTGTGGGAGCCATGTGACTCTTTTGCCTTCAAGATCCCATAGATCTCTTTTCAACATATAATCTTTCATTGGCATGTCCCATAAGTGCTAGGGCATCCATAACATCGACTCTACAAGTCAGGTCACTCGTTAAGGTGTCAACGTAAAGGTCAATCAGCTGATGCACAAGGTGAAGAAGTCTATCCTACTAATTTTCCAAATGTTTAATCCTTAAATTCAACCCAGCAAGTGTAAGCTGCTCGTTAGAGGCCATACAACACTCAACTTCTTATGATTTTCCCTACAGAATAATTCCTTGGTCAATTAGGCTCTGGAGCTCCTTGTTGAACTCATCAAAATCTTTTAATGAGTGTCCCCATCCTCCTGGATGGTATTTACAAGTCTCACCCGTACTTCCTTGCTCTTTCAATTCCTTTAGGCGTATGTATCCTAGATCCACTAGAGCCATAAAAAGGCTATCTGGGTATCCATGCAGATCTTTTGGATCAAGACAGTCACCCATCTCTCTCATTATTGCCTTCACTTCCTCACCTTAAGCATCAAAGGTCATGGTAGTGGCAACTTTGAACTGCGTAGCATCCTCAAATATTATGGCACCACTGTCAATTAGGCTTTGGATCTTATGCCTTAACAAGCGACATTCTTCTATCGAATGCCCTAGAGCATCATAGTGAAACTTACACGTCTTTGAGGGGTGGTAACCTTTTGGAAGATTGGTGACTGGCTTAGGGACGATTAGAGCAATTAATCCCTCATTTAACAAAGAGGAGTATAACTCAGTAACCAAAATGGGGAAGTGGTGGGACTTCTTCTGCTTCTTCCCTAGATTCCTCATGAGATGCGAATTTCCTTTGGCCCTTTAGACAGGTAATGACTTAGCCAATTGTACCCCTCTCTCTTCAGCCATCACATGGACATCTCTTTCTTCGACCTTGACGTCACTTCCTCTAAGCTGTTGTTCCATGCACATCAATTCTGACATTTGCTTTTTCATTTGAGTGAACTCAGCAAGACTCACTTTTGGAACCGTAGGTCCACTAGTAGACACCTCTCTTGCACGACACCTAGTGACGATGGGATCACGATGTGGCAGTAGCTTAGCCTATTTCTTTCTAGCAATCTTTTGATCCTGAGAAAGTGGGGGATGAAAAAGATGGGGTGCATTTGACAAAGTGGAAACACAACACCAAAATCAAGTCAGTTTATGCTCTTGCTTTTTAACATGCACCTATCATTTTCAAAAAAAAAAAATTTGGCTTTGCACCCTTGATCAAGTATTTATCATGGTAAGTTTCTACTATGATGAAGATTAATGCACAAGATTGGCAAGTAACCGAAACTTTCATGACATTCTTAACAACGTGGGAAGGTCCCTTCCTTTAATTACATCTTTGTACAAAATTTTCTTTTACGATGCTGGGTTCATCGTCTCCATTAATGGGCCTTATACAAGAAATACAACTACGAGGAAAGCTCGGCTCTTGACAATGTGGACTTTTTAGGGACGCTCTTGGTCACTTGGATCTCTTGATAACTTGGATAGCATGGATCTCTTAGGGGGACCCTCGAATTCTTGACATCTAGGACCTTTCACAATCTTGACATCTTGGCAATTCAAATCTCTTAACCATTTTGACATCATGGGCCTCTTGGTAATTTGGATCTTGGACCCTCTTGGCCACTTTGACATCTTGTGATCGCTTAAGCTTCTAGACAATCTCTTTGGATCTTTTCTAGGAGAACTCTTGAGCTCTTGATGCTTGGGATTCTTGACAGTTTTTCGACAGCATCTCCTCCTAATCAGAGTTTCGATTACTTGCCACAAATTTTATCTTTGCACAATTAGGTGACAAAACCAATACGATATGGTCTAATATGTATAAGCAACGGGGTTGCTTTTCCTATGGGTTTAATCATGGATGATGTGCAAACAGGATAGAGAGAACCTGAATTAGAGCACAATTTCTTTAGCGCCAGCAAAAAGGGCACACCTGTTATAAGACACTTTCCCCTTACCTCTAGTCCTAGAAGGGCATCCTTTCCTAGGCTTGGATGTTCACTCTTTACATTTCACCTAGTCCTGATTGGCTCTGACTTGATCTAGTCATCACGAGTTTGACATAATTAGGTCAACTGTATGCAAAGGCTTAACTAGTAGGTTGTTCCTGTCTTAGGGTACTCAATTGCCATACCCCTCCCTTCACAGAAGTTACGGGGTAGGAAGGATCGAGGGGGCCTTTTCAGCAACTTCTATCCACCTATGGACCCAAAAGTGCCTACAACATCAGCCCCGAACTAACTATGGGTAACACTACCGATGTTTGTGTCTAGACATCAGCAGATGGGGTGATGAAATCCCCAAAGAGATATGACTATGCCAGCAGTGCAGAGCCTAGGTCCACCTCAAAAAGGGTGTATATGTCATGCAATCCTTAATGAAGGGTAAAGACTTTTTCAAAGCGCAGTAAATATATATATATATATGGAAAGCAAATACAGGTGAAGCAGAAATTAAATTTTGCTACCCTATGTTTGCATGTGAGGGAAAGTTGTAAAGCATATGAAGAAAGCTGTAAAGAATGTGAGGAAAGCGGTAAAGCATTTGAGAAAAGTGGTAAAGCCCTATGTGACGATACCTCAAAGCCTCCCTTTTGGAAATGGGTTTTTCGAAAAAGATTTTTTGCTCTTTTGGAAATGGTTCTACTAGGATAGTAAAAGCCTTTTTCAAAAGGAAAGCCCTGGAGGCCAATGCCAATTTCTGTGTTTTTGAAAGCCAATGTCAAAGATTATGGTTTTATTAAAAGCTATAAAGGCTAAACTCTCATCGATCGCTAGTGGAGTCACCAGTTTGTCGATGCCTGGCCTCGATCTTGGCAGCGAAAAAACCACCGCCATCGTGGGCCTTCATTTGACCACCCACCGTGGCGACAGCTCACGAGTGCGAGGCCCATTGGAGGCCCCTCTCGATGAATCTGTAGGGTTCGCGTAGAGCTTCAGGTGCTCTCTCTCTCTCTTGATGGAGGAAGGTAGGTCTACCTTTGGCGTTATGGTATGAATCTAGGCCAAATTTTAGGTGATTACCAAAGGTGAGTGGAGTTGCCACCAATCATTCGGTTTTTCTAAGGTGTGATTGGTCACCTATTTCTAGTTGATTTTATTATCAATCCTAGGTTAAGAATAAGGTCATTTTTCCTAATCTAACGTGGATAGCAAAAAATCTTGATTCATAGGTCCGAAAGTTTGGTTACGTATGGGGAAGGTATTAGGCACCCCACAACACCTGTCCCAAGGACAGTCCTTTGTTTTGATAGAACCTTAATTTTTGGAGATTGGCAGTAAAACATGATTTTGGCATTGGATTTCAGGGCTTTGCATGCATGGGGGCTTTGAGGTTTGGCTTTTGAAAGGGTGTGGTCCCAATCTATGCTTTCCTATGGCATTCGAGCCGTGTACCAAATTTTCATGGTGAAAATCGAGCAACATGTCACCTTACTTTTGCGGTGGAAACTAGGCATCACTTGCCTTAAGTGACACAAACTGTGACGATCACACCAGAGGAGGGCGAGCAGGTTATATATACATACATCATGCATAATGTAAGCACATAGAGTAGAAAAGTAAATGCCTACATCCCTAGAGCATGACCCAAAATATAAGTGCAGGAAAGTAAATAGGGGTCGCCATACTTTAGAGATGAGGACGAATGGTACAAAGCATGATATACCTAATATAGACCATCTAAGGGAGAAAGGGAGAAGGAAGGAGGGGGTTTAAAAAGTACATAACCAAAAGGGAAAAAGCTAAACCTTAAACCTACTAGTTGTAACTGCTTAGCCCAACCTGCATGCTCGCATCCTCGCCCTTTTTACTTGCGCCTGGGAGACCGTGCCCTAACTCTATGCGTCCTCTCTCCACGTGCATACATTCAAAGGCAAAAAAAAAAAAGAAACTAGTAGACAAGCAATGGAAGGAAAAGATACAAAGAGCATATGAAAGGGGCATAAATAGATAAATATGATACACATGGCAAGCATAGCAAGTGGCAAGAGACAAGACAAGCAAGATGCATAAACAAACAAGAAAGCAGGCATACGAACAAACAAACAAAGCAAGAAGGCAAACAAAAGGTAGTATCCGCGAGGGACAAATGTAGGTTTAGATCAAATGTCCATAACTTTATTGTGTTGAAGCATGGATGACACACTAGCATGCAAGACTTATGCATGGACATGTATGCAGGCGTGCAAAGATGCAAAGAAAGCCAACGGGTGGCATAAATAAGCATGGTAAGCATATCGTCGCACGAAGCGGAAAATGGGAAAGGTGTGCACATCATGGTGATGCATCCGAACAAGGCCTCATGGGAGTCAAATGTAACCACATAACCACAAACCCGCTAAGGATGTCAAATATGGCAAAGCCTAGAACCAGAAAGGCTAACACAAGCATAAAGCATAAAGCATAAGAGCAAGCAAGCATAGACATGAAAAATAGGGTGATCCAAACCCTTTGATATGGGCCAAGGTGTATGGACGATGATAAAGGCCATAAGGTCTAGATTGAGTCCGAACCAATAGGCCAAAACACAAGAAAGAAAGGTAAAGTGACAAAAGGGCTACAATAGCACTTGGCAAGACAAACATAGCCCAAATCTAAGCACACAATCATGGCATGGAGCGCACAAGCACATGGAAGGTGGCATAAAGCATATAGAACATGGATCCAAGCACACAAACATGAAAGAACATAGATCTAGCCTTATAAGCATGTGAAAACCTAGGTCAGGGCACACAAGCATGTAAAAACAAAGACCTAGGCATAGGCATGGTGGTGCGTGTGTGAACATGCGAAGACTAACACATAAAAATGGAAGAACGTGAGTCCAAGCATATAAACATTTAGGAATGTGGATCTAAGCATAAAACATTACAAAAAGCACACGAGCACATAGATCCGAGCAAAGCATAACCATGGACATGGTATCAAGCATGTGATCACATAACCCTAACAACAACACAAAGCAAAGAGAGGAACAAAACAAAGGAAACATGGCATAAAAACCCTAAGCATGTAGATCTAAACATAAAGGAATGAAGGATGTAGATCTAAGCACAAAACATGGCATAAAGCATAAAGCACATAGATCTAAACATATAAGCATGAAAGGATGTAGATCTAAACATAAAAGATGGCATAAAGTATAAAGCATGTAGATCTAAACATATAAGCATGAATGATGTAGATCTAAGCACAAAACATGGCATAAAGCATAAATAGCAAGGAGATTTAAACTAGAAGTACATCCATACCCCTTAAACCTCAAATCCAAGGTATGGAACAAAGAAGAGAAGGATGGAGGGTATGACCACTACCTTGTATTTTTGGAGAAAGGAGAAGAATCGAGAAGCTTTGATGCATTTTTTGTGTTTTTTGGTGAGAAATATGGTGAGAAAAGAGAGAGAGAAAATGCCCAAAAATGCCCAAAATAGCTCCCAAAAACCCATTTTTTTGATTCTCTTCCAATCTAAGGTGCCAGGGGATATTTATAGCCCTTGGCACACTTCCCAAGGCTATGTGCCCTTTCAAGGGCCACCGGGTCGGGCCCAGCTAACGTCAGCAATTTCTTCCTCATGCATTTTTCGGGTTTTGACTTCAGATGCATATTTGGAGGTCTTTCTAGACTCGGATTGAGGCGACCTTGGTGTTCCTAGAAATATATGGATGTCTAGTTTTCAGGAAGCTAAAGAAATTAAAGATCCAACGGTTGGATCAAAAGTTATGACCTTGGGAAGCCTGCTAATGAGCTTTTCACAGTTTTCTCAAAATCTCAACCGTTTTAACTCCGATTTCGATCTATGAATAGTCGTTGGAACAAGAATTGAATAATATTCACAATGGCATTGGTTTCAAGCTGTTTTGGTAGCCAGATCAAAATCAAGGTTTTTGGACCCACCCAAGATCGACTCACGATCAAACTTGGTCAAAGTAGCTAAAAATCGCAAAGGAGCTTGGGTTTGATATAAAACCATAAAAAAATATTGTTTTGTGGGGGATTTTGGCCTTGTTTGACATTTGGTCAACCCAGGGTTAATCGGGGGCATTTTGGTCATTTTGGCTGAAAAATGTACTTTGAGCGCTCCAGTATCCGAACGGGTTGCACCACACCATTATATATGTTCTCATGACCCCATGGAGAAAAAATGATAGTTTTGAGTTTTTCAGGGTC
Organism: Quercus suber; assembly: GCF_002906115.3. Lineage (NCBI taxonomy): Eukaryota > Viridiplantae > Streptophyta > Magnoliopsida > Fagales > Fagaceae > Quercus > Quercus suber. The sequence goes on from NW_027069728.1 coordinate 559,355, forward strand.
TGGCACACAAATCAAGAGTAGACAAAATATAGTATCAACAACTATTTATGTTGAGATATTGATATATGGTTGATGAATATGGGTTTTTGATGTTTTGTTAAGATTGATAGTATAATGCTTGTTTTACATGTTTATACTACTTGCTCATGCATTACGCTATTTTTGTGTTTTGTTATGCATACCATGTTGGTGATAAAATGTCTTTTAGATGTTTTTGTGTGTATTTTTGGACTCCATTGAGTACAAATATTTTAGGAATAATCATGTTTCCTTGTTTTGAAATATCAAATGATTATGTGTTTTCACACTTTGCCTTTTGCATGTTTTCATGCCCTATTTGCACACTTTTGCATATGATGCACACACACACAACCTTTGACATGTTGAGTGTTTAATGCCATTATTGTATCATGCTTTGATGATTAGCATCTTTACATGTCAAAATTTTTTTTTTTTGAATTGCTCTTTAAATTCCAATTTTTAGGGTTTAATTTGAAGTTTATGGTTTTGGTATTAACTTATTACTAATCAAGTTTGTTGCCAACTATTATGCTCTATTTTTTGTGGTATTTGTTGTTGTGTTTTGTAGATGGCTCCACGAAAAACCACTACTCAGCGTGGTGACAAGAGAAAGCACCTTAACACCAACCTATTTTGCTCCCCTCAACACTATGAGCAATATTCACATCAGTTCAAAACAACTCCAATCATTCTGGAGAGATTTATGAATCTTCCTGATCTCAAGGACTCCTTTATTCCTACCTACTTTGAAGGACGAGGATGGGAGAAACTTCTTGGTGATCTCCCTGGTGTTTGTGAGCCTTTGATATGAGAATTCTATGCGAATGCATCACTCAGATTGGATCACATAGACTGCTGCGTTCGAGGTCGTGCATTCACTATTGACATGGATGTCATTGATGCTATACTTGGACTTAGAGAACATGATCATGAAGGGTTCATTATGTTCAAAGACAGAATGGTCTCTCTAGAATCAGTACAACTCTGTATTTGTGGCTATGGGGAAGGAAAAGCCTTTACACAACCTTTTTTCCTCCGAATTTGAGATGCCTCGCCTACATCATGATGTTCAACTTGTATCCAATAAGGAAGTTGACCACCATCAACAATGCGAAAGCCATCTTCCTCATGGAACTTTGTGAGCGAATCTACATTAACATTGAAGTGCATTTATACTCCATCATTGCCAAAACCACAAGGACAACCTCAAGGTCCAAGCTTGTTGTCCCAAGTCTCATAATGAGGATTCTTCATGAAAATGGTGTGAAGACTCCATAACACATAAGCCTCATAACTACACCTCCTTCCATCAACTTTCAAACAATCCTAAGCATTATCATCTTTATTAGTGCCTCCAGACACTTTTCAGATCATTCTTGAGAGGATTAATGGTCTAAGAGATGTACAAACTGAGCACTCCAACAACCTTGTAGCTATCCAAGACCAAATCACATTGTTGGCAACCAAATTTGATAGCTTCACTCACCAGCCTTAGCCCTTTAGCCATTCCGGTCAAAAATGGGGAGTGATATTGGGGTAGCTCTTGAGGGGGAGCTTATCTTGAGGGGGAGAAGACATTTTACAGTTTTTATAGCTCTTATGATTTTCATAGTTTTTATGTTTTTTCATAGCAATTATTCTAGTACTCTATGGTTTTAGTACTTTGTTCTTAAAATGCTTGGATATTTTGTGTTATGGATACTTGGATGTTTTAGCTAATTAAACTATGCTTTATTTTGTACTTTTGCTTATATAGCTTAGTACTTTTAGTTAATGTTTTGCATTTACTTTAGTACTCTTATGCCCTTGTTGGATCGTGTATCCTTGATGCAATTGCTTTAGTGTTCTTGCATCGGTTGAGTGTTGGACATGCAAATGATACTTTGCATTGAGCTTATTAGCTTGCATATCTGGATGTTCATTCACCGTGTGAATGTTCATTGTAGTCACTATTTATAGTGATTGTCCTTGTATGGTCAAGTTATGCTTAATTGCCATATTTGTACTTTGCTTGATCGTATTGTACTTGCACCATATGCTTTCTAAGATTTCTACTTACAATGAACTTAATGAGTGCATTTTGTGATATTGTTTTCAGGAAACTTGTTCGTATGGCTCAAGAGTTTCACAGTTCTAGAATTAGGTGTGAGTGAATTTTGGCAACTGTTCCTAACTCACATTTTTAAGTCTAGAGTCTGTTTTAGGGTTTTGTCACGGAATAGCCAAAGGGGGAGATCGTAAGGTTAAATTTATTCAACTATGTGTTGGCTTTATTTCGTGCCAAATTTGCTTGTAATTCAGCATTTAGAAACCTTGCATTTAGGTGGGAATAATGTAAGGGTTGTGTGTGAGAGAGTGTGAAGAATTGATCAAGAGTGTGCATCAAAAAGCATTTCGAGACTAGATCTCATGACTGGCTCACGAGTGGTGACTCGCCAAAATTTGTCACACATGTGGAGCATATAGGAAGTTGAAGGGGCAGGACAACTAGATCACTACAAGACAAAAAGTATAGTCTGGCCATTCTATTATCTGGCGACTGGAACTCGCAACTCATCCCAGTCGAGAGTTACTCGCCAGTGCACCCTCTTTTACAAAAAATTGACTTTTCACATTCCTTCACATACCCTAATATAAATACCCTTATACCCACGAAATGTAGAGAGCTTCTATAGAGAATTTTGAGAGATAAAACCTAGAGAACAACAAGATTGATTCATTCACAATCTTATACATTTGATTCTCCAAATTTCTCTACTCTCTCCCTCTCCATTGTCGTACCCTTGAGAGGATCTTAAGCCAAACCCTTACCTCACCACATTCAGAGCAGTGAGAAGGTTATTAGTGTTTAGGAAGTAGTTCAAGAGAGAAACAGTTCATTTTGGTTCATGCAATGGGCTAATTGCGAGATTCGGTAAGCTAGAGAAGATAAGGTTAGGCATAACCCTGTTGGAGCAAGAAGCTTGGAGGGCTTAGGTACATCAGGTAGATTAGGCTTAGAGGGTCTATTGCTATTCATGTATCCCAACTAATTTTCTAGTGGATCATTTTACCGCTTGGAGGGTGGCGGAGAGGTTTTTCGCCGAGTTCTTTGATTTTCTCTTCGATAACACGTGCCAGTGTTATCTTGCATTTGCTTCTCTCTATCCCTTACTCTTTGCTTTTAATTACTGCTGTGTTGTGATTAAATTATGGCTTAGAGTAGTTTGCATGTTTGGGTATAGCTTATATTTATCATTCCGCACATATATTGCTTGAATATAAGCTTGTGTTGATATTTTTGAATTTAGGGGACTAAACATTCACAAGTGTTTTACACACTTTGTGAGCTTTCAGAGGGAAACAAGATATCAGAACCATTGGAAAGAATATGGAAAGTGTATGAAGATGGGGCATCGAATTGCCAAGGAGCAAGAGCGGGTATCATATTGATCTCTCCGAAAGGATTCAAGGTGGAAAATTCATTCAGGCTGGGCTTCTTGACGTCAAGTAATGAAGCAGAGTATGAAGCTCTCCTTGCAAGGCTTAGGACATCAAGACAAGTAAGGGCAAAAACAGTGCAGGCACACTGTGATTAAGGACTAGTTGTTAGTCAAATCTTTGGAGAGTTTGAAGCTAAGTGATAGGCCAAAAACGAATTGACCTCTTGTGATTAAATTAATTAATTAATTAGCCAAGTTATTAATTAATCAATTTAACATGCAAACGCGTGGTAGCACAAACAAATCACCAATAAACTAATTATGCAGCAGAAAATAAATAATACGGTGATTTGTTTACGAATAGAGAAAACCTGACGGCAAAAACACCACTGGGTGATTTTCAGGTCACCATTCCCGAAACTCCACTATTATCACAATAAGCGATTACAAGTAAAGGAATCTCAAGTACCTTACCAACCTCCAGTTGAACCCTTACCCCAATACCCAATTGGACTTGTTCTGTAGTAACAATTTCCTCTTTCGATGCACGGCTCCCAAGTACGTGACTAACCAATTTGATGCGCAGATCCTAGTATGCGGCTTACTCTTTTGCACGAATCCCAGTACGTGACTAACTCTACAATAACCCTTTGATTTTTGTAGTTGATTTGTAGCAGCTTCACATAGAAACACCAATAAGATCTTCAGTGTTGGTGCAATAGACGTTGCTTGGTTACAGAACCTAAAGGCATACAAGAAACGCAACAAGAACTCTTTTTTCTGTAGGAGGAGGCTAGGGCTTCAAAAAGAAAACCTTATGAATCTCTCTAGGGTTAGGTTTTTCTTTTTCCACCTCCTTTAAATAGGAGCTTAATGGGCTCTCCTGTTCCAAATAGGTTTACACAAACCTTGGGCTTTCCTAGTCCAATAAGGATTATACAAACCCATAAACAAATAGCACTTTAGAATAAAAACATCGTGACTATAATCTAAAAATCCATAAGCTCGATCGATCGAGACATCTGTCGAGCTTTAATAAATCTCGACAGATCGAGATTCTATCGAGCAGGTATCGAGACCTTCAAATTGCACTTTGCTTGAGTAGTTCTTGAGTAGTCTTCATGTCTTCAATTTAACCACTTGTAATGATCATCTTGAACTTACTTAGATTTACCCAAATACAAGTAAAGTGCATTTTTTCAAAGGATATGCCAATTACATAAAAATATGTCCCCAACAATCTCCCCCTTTTGGCAATCCGTGACAAAACCACAAGAGTACATTGAATGTCCTATAATACATTCTACTCAAGATTACAGAATAAAGAAGCCTAGTCTAAAAGATCTGAACCTTGGAAGTTGCTGCAAGAAGAAGGTTTGGAATCTTGACTTGGCTTTAACTTGTCTTTCCTGAAAGGTACTAAACAAAACACATCAAGGTACCATGTGGAAAATAATGACAAGTTAAATAAACAAGAGACATGTGTATAAAGAGAGAAAAGAAACAACACATATGAGATAAATAGTGAAACACATACATCATCATCAAATATAGAAACAACACATGATGTATGTAAATGGTTACAAAACCAAAAGATACACAACACAAAAATAATGTCAAGATTAATGTGTATCAAACTAACTCTCCCCCTAAGTTAGTTACATCAAAAACATTCTTCCCTTTAATATGAAGTTCTCCCCCTAAGTCTATTACTCCCCCTGAGGAATGACATTCAATTCTCAAATTTCTTCCCCTTTTTGACACAATTGTCAAAGGGCATAAAAAGCCAAAAGACATGACAGGAGACAAATAGAAAACTGACAAAGAGGGAAACGAGAAGAACAAGGAACCATAGACCTACAACAAAAAGAAAAAACAAGATGCTATGGACAAAAAAAAAAAAATGAAATGCATGCAAGGGAATCTCGATCGATCGAGAGGTGTCAAGACAGGTGTTGAGAAAGAAGGCAAAGACACAAGAACAAAAGCTCGATCGATCCACAAGGTGTCGAGAAGCTATTGAGGAGGCAGGAATTTTCTCGATCGATCCACTAGGTGTCAAGGAGGTATCAAGATTGCGATAAGAAAAAGCTTGAGAAGCTCAACAGATAGCTAGGTATCGAGGAGGTGTCAAGATAGCTTTTCAAAACAGTTTTTCGTGAAGAGAAAAACACAGACATGAATGCAATCCAACATACAACTCAACCAATGATCCAATCAACATATTAAGCTCTCAAAATTATCTCTCAACAAAAAAATTAAGCACATGGATCCTCAAAAAAACACACACACACACTAAACAAGTCTAACTAATTTTATATTTCAAAAACAAGTCAAGACAGTTTAGTGAGTATACATTAGCATATGTAAAACCCTGTGATGGCCAAATCACATTGTACCTGCATATGTATCAAGAGTAGCAAAGAATATTGCATGTTGTGTGTGAAAAATATCGCAAGATTGCATATGTGTATACATGTTATGACGATTTGAGATATGAGAAAATCATTTTAACTCGCACACAATCATAACTGTTTGATAGGGACTATCACCTTCGAGGTACATCCTATAACTCCCACATCTCCTAGAATACACGCTTGCAATCATATTTAAAGCATTTTTGATCTTTTTGCTTATTATTTTCTTTGCATATTTTTTTTTTATTTTAGCATATAATGCATGGGCATATGAAAGAGAGAAAAGAAATACCCAAGATGTTAAGCATTTGATACTGCACTTTTGCTATGCCGAAGCATATAGGTGTTATATTATGATTGGCGGGCAACAGTGGTGAGATGGTTATTTTTGCATTTTTCTTAGGATTTTTTAGTCCTACCCATCAAAAAGAGTGATACGAGTATTAAGTTCAAGAGAAAACTTAATCTTACTCATCACAAACAAGAGCCACAAAGCTCACTTGCTTAGTTGTGCATAGAGATGCTCATCTAAGCTACAAGAGATACAAAGTTTAGAGAACTTTATTTCAATAGCCATCCAGGGTACACAAGTACCAAAGTACACAAAACACACATTGTTTTTGTATTTTTCAATTTTCCAATTTTTTTTTTATTTTTATGAAAAGGAAAAATAAACAAAACTAAAAACAAACAAACAAAAACATGTTAAGCAAACATGAAAGCATGAAAGAAAGAGGCTTATGCATGAAGGTATGATAGAGAGATGCAGATGCATGAAAGCATGATTCCAAAAGCAGATGAGAAATGAAGCAAAGAGAGTCCTACTTTAGATAGAAAGAATTAAAGCAGAGGACAAACAGAAAAAACAATTAAGTCTTAGGATCCTTTATCACCCACATAGCACGAGTCTTTGGCCGTGAAGATGAAAAGACATGTGTCCTAGTATGATTACTAAAGGACATAGAGGAATTATAATTCCCCTGAAATTGAGTCAAAAAGCTCAAAGCTTTTAATAACTCACCAAGAATAGGTACAGAGCCTTTAGACAAAGGATGAGACCTATTGGATGCTCGCTTATGAGGAAACAACTTGAAACAATTAGGGCGAGTGTGACCAGAATCAACACAATGGTGACAAACATGAGTAGTTTTAGAGTTACTCGACTTCCTAGAAGGAGGTCTAAAATTAAGGGTTGACAACTTAGGACAATTTGGCCTAATAAGACCAACAATATGACAATGATGACAAGTGGGGACAAATTCAGAATTTTTATTCAACCTAGGAGGAGTTTTAGACATAGGTTTAGAAACTTCAGCGTTAATATCAGAAATTTTACCTTTGTCTATCCTAGCAATATTAGCCTTCAACTCTTCATTATTCCTTTTAAATGGGGGAATACAAAAATCTTTTTCTTTTGAGTTAAGCTCAACAACAAGTTTGGCACTAGTTAAATTTTCAACTTCAGTTTTAAATTCAATTAGTTGCTCTTCCAAACTCTTAATTTTGTCCGCCTAAGATGAAATTTGATTTTAAAATTCTCATTCAAATTATTGGCTTCATCCAATTTTGCAATCAAACAATCTTTTTCAAGCTTGACCTCTTTTAATTTAGCTTTTAATTTTGTAGAATATTCAAGAGATTTCATACAAAAATTATAAAGCTTGCAATAGGCATCTTGAATATCATTATCATCATCATCATTCAACATAAGATCATGCAAATCAAAACAATCAAGAGTTTCCATGACAATAGGGGTCAATGGATCAACAAAGCAAAGATTAAAACCTAATCAGAGTGTGCTTGCTCCGATACCACTTGATAGGCCAAAAATGAATTGACCCCTTGTGATTAAATTAATTAATTAATTAGCCAAGTTATTAATTAATCAATTTAATATGCAAACGCGTGGTAGCACAAACAAATCACCAATAAACTAATTATGCAGCGGAAAATAAATAACACAGTGATTTGTTTACGAATGAGGAAAACCTGAAGGCAAAAACCCCACCGGGTGATTTTTAGGTCACCACTCTCGAAACTCCACTATTATCACAATAAGCAGTTACAAGTAAAGGAATCCCAAGTACCTTACCAACCTCCAGTTGAACTCTTACCCCAATACCCAATTGGACTTGTTCTGTAGTGACAATTTCCTCTTTTGATGCATAGCTCCCAAGTACGTGACTAACCAATTTGATGCGCGGATCCCAATACGCGGCTTACTCCTTTGCACGAATCCCAGTACTTGACTAACTCCACAGCAACCCTTTGATTGTTGTAGTTGATTTGCAACAACTTCACATAGAAACACCAATAAGATCTTCAATGTTGGTGTAAGAGACTTTGCTTGGTTATAGAATCCAAAGGCATATAAGAAATGCAGCAAGAACTCTTTCTTCTATAGGAGGAGGGCTAGGGTTTCAAAAAGAAAACCTTATGAAGCTCTCTAGGGTTAGGTTTTTCTTTTCCACCTCCTTTAAATAGGAGCTTAATGGGCTTTCTCCTAGTCCAATAAGGATTATACAAACCCATAAACAAATAACATTTTAGAATAAAAAACATTGTGGCTATAATCTGAAAATCGTAAGCTCGATCAATCGAGACATCTGTCGAGCTTTAATGAATCTCGATAGATCGAGATTCTATCGAGCAGGTATCGAGACCTGCAAATTGCACTTTTCTTGAGTAGTTCTTGAGTAGTCTTCATGTCTTCAATTTAACCACTTGTAATGATCATCTTGAACTTACTTAGATTTACCCAAATACAAATAAAGTGCATTTTGTCAAAGGATATGCCAATTACATAAAAATATATCCCCAACACTAAGGATTAAAGGATGATGAATTACTTAAAAGATTTTGGGATATTAAAATCTCAATTTAAGAAGGTGGAGATCTTGCAAATCTTTAAGGGAAACAACATTCATGCTGATTCTCTGGCGGCTTTAGCTTCTTCGGTGGCAAATCCTCTTTCGAGGATCGTGTCAGTTGAGCTTTTACCCTTCTTAAGCATTATTCCTTCAAGTAAGGACTTAATCTTAAGTATCCAGCCATCCATAAGTTGGATAGATCCAATTATTTCCTACCTCCGAAATAGGACTCTGCCTGAGGATAGGAAAGAGGCCGAGCAAATTAGGCATAAGTCTATACGGTATTGGGTGTCTGAAGAAGGGAAGTTATATAAAAGGTCATACTCAGGTCTGTATTGTTGTGCATGCACCTCGAGGTAATTGAAGTGCTTCTAGAGGAATTATATGAAGGAATATGTGGCAGTTTTACAGAAGGAAGGTTGTTGGCTTACCGAGCCCTTACTCAGGGGTATTGGTGGTCAAACATGTAGAAGCGAGCAATGAAGTTCTCTAAAAAAATGTGATTAGTGCCAAACGTTTGCTCCTGGCATTCATCAGCTAAGAGGTCTTCTTAATCCTATATTCAATCCGTGGCCATTTTCCCAATGAGGACTAGACATATTGGGACCTTTTCCAAAGGCAATAGGTTGTAGAAGGTGGTTGCTGGTAGCGATGAATTATTTCACCAAATGGTTGGAAGCAAAGCCCCTTGCCAACATCTAAGAGATAGATGTTAAAAGGTTTGTGTGGAAGAATATTGTGACGCGGCTTAGAGTGCCAAGGGTTCTTATATCAGATAATGGATTACAGTTTGACAGTAAGGCTTTACGGCCATATTGCGTGGAATTAGGAATAACCAACAGGTATTCTACCCCAGCTTATCCTCAAAGCAATGGTTAAGCTGAAGCAACTAATAAGTCTATCGTGGATGGGTTGAAGAAAAGGTTTGACAATTCAAAGGGATGATGGGTGGAAGAGCTACCAAACGTGCTATGGGCATATTGGACTACTCCGCAGCACTCCACAAGAGAAACTCCCTTCTTAATGACGTACGGGGCAGAAGCTATAATACCATGGAAACAGGGTTGCCAACTTCTAGGATAGACGTGTTTGAAGTGGAGAAAAATGATCAACTACTCTGTAAGCATCTGGACCTAGTAGAAGAGAATCGCAATGTTGCTTCAACAAATTTGTCTAACTATCAACAAAGGATTAGCTGAGGGTACAACAAGGGATCAAGAATAGAGAGTTTATTCTAGGGAACTTGGTTCACAGAAAAGTTTTGGGAAATACCCGAGATCCTATTATAGGAAAGCTAGGTCCAACCTAGGAATGACCTTGTAGGGTCACATCCATCACAGGGATTAGAGCCTATCGGCTAGAAGACTTAGATGAAAGACCTATAGCAAGTCCATGGAATGTTTTTAATTTGAAGAAGTATTACTTTTGATTATTATGTAAGAAGATGTGAATTAATCATGCTACTATTTTGTCTTAGTTCAGTGAATAATAGTGAGTTTTGTGATGGCATGACTCGGAACACTAAGATTACATGGAAAAAGTAAACCTCGTGGTACTAGACCCTGTTTTTGCCTCGGGTGGGTTTTAAGCTAAGTTCTCTACCTTAGCCTAACTTCACGGTCATTAACAGAAAACGAAATTTAAACTTTATTGAAAGTAATCCCCGTGGTACTAGACCCTATCTTTGCCTCAAGTGGGTTTTAAGCTGAGTTCTCTGCCTTAGCCTGACTTCAGGGCACTAACAAAAAATGAAATCAAAACTTTATTGAAAGTAAACCCTGAGCTACTAGACCTTGTCTTTGTCTCAGATGAGTTGTGAACTGAGTTTTCTACCTTAGTATGACTCCATAGTCGCTAACAGAAAGCTAGGTTAAGACCTTACATAAGAAGAAAAACAAGCTCTGTGGTAATGGACTTCATCTATGCAATGAATGGGATTCAAACTGTTACTTTATTTAGTTTGTACATATGGACACTAGTGAAAGGCACGGATGAGACTTGATAGTGCGTAAGGGATAAGTTCCACAAAGCAAGTATCCCGGGTAAGTGATTAGCTAAGGTTATTGCTTTAAGTTTGATCTAATAGTCAATTATCAGATATTATCAAAACTTAGCAAATTATTAATATAATTGAAAGCTAACGACATTTCCTCCGTGAGAAAAACCATGAAAAATAATCACCATGTGTCTAAGCAACTCAGGAGATATAAATATAAAGCATAATTAGATGCAAAAACTTAGAAATACTTTCATAGATAAAGGTTTCAAAAAATTTTAAAAAAAAAATAAAAATTAAAACAATTAAAAAAAAACCATGAAAAGTAATTAAGTACAAAATAAGATCCCCTAACCTGGGTAAACTACAAAGTTGTATCTAAAGCAATATAAGTTGGAGGGAAATTAAACTTGTGGTGGCTCATCAGTGGCAGACACTACCACAGAGCTAGTTATCTCTCCTCCCGAGATTGCAATAGGGCCAGTTCTTTCAACCTCGTGGATGGGAGATTTGTCGTTGATGATGGCCTGAATCTCAGGGTTAGGAATAATGACTAGCTCTTCAGGGATAGGAACATTACACTCTAACCTCAAGGGAGATGCAGCCTCCACTTCTAGCTTGTCCAAAATTGCAGTCCACCCTTTGGTAAAGTAGACTTGAAGGTTTTGCTGCACCTCAGGCTTTACAGTGGCGACACATCATACTGGCCTTGGTAGTAAGCATCTTGAATTTTAGCATCGTCAGATACCACATAGCTTCTTAGCTCAGCATCTTTCACCACGAGAGCAATCTTGGCCTCCTGCAACTCATTCTCCAAAGCCTTAGCCCTCTTAGTAATGGCTTTGGTGTTCTTCTCAGCTACAAACCGCAACCTCTCAGACTCATTAACTTTGTTCATGACATCTGAGATCTTCCTTAGAAGATCCTCATTGTCATTACTCAGCTCCTCGGCTCTAGCCTTGGCAACTTGGTACCTCTCTTCGATCACCATGGAACATTGATATCCCTACCATATAACAAAGGTAGTGTTAAAAAAAAAATTGAATGAGATAATAAAAAAGAAGTGAAAAGAGCAATAAGGAGGCAAGGAAAAATTTGTTACCATGATCGCTTCCCTCTTCATGTTGAGCAAGAGGGATTCATCATCCCACTTAGCCCAATGGTTCATGTCTGCTGGAAGCAAGAGAGCTTCACCAACACTCTCAGCCACCTTGCCCCCGCAACCTTCTCTTTAAGGCCTAACCCTATCCATTGCAAGGAGGGGAACCTTATCCACCATGAAGGTGTGGACATAAGTAGGAGCCCCCGCAGCATCAACCTAAAAGTCCCCTAGGTGGGGGAGGGGGGGGAGTGAAGGGAGTTTTCGGAATCAAGAGCTGTATAGGATTGGCTTGCTACCTTAGGATGCTTTTGACTAGCCCTAGTCTCCTAAGCAGGAGTTGCAGCTGTTGTAGTGATGGGAGCCGTTTGAATGGCCACGGGAGCATTGGCAACTAAAGTAGGAGGAGTTTGAGTTCTGGGCAAAATTGGAGTGGCCAAAAGTTATGCAAGAGGAACCCCACTTCATTGGAACATCATCTCAATTGGGGAGTCTTCTAGGGGGATAGCAACTTGGGTATCAAGTCCTTCTCGGGGCAATGAAAGACTACGGGTTAAAACATTTCCTGTCTTCTTCTTTCACTGACATCAGGGACGGTCAGCAGGGGTAGGAGCAGCAATGGTTACTTCTAAATCCTCGAGAGTGAAGGGGGGAGAGTTGCTTCAATACCTTCCTTCTTCTTGGTAGGCACATTTAGAAGGGGACAAGATGTATCCCTTGTAGCGAACATCTATATACAGAAGCAGTGGATGCTTTGAAGTAATGGCCTTTCCCGCGGCTTGGAAGCTTCGATACACAGGGGAGTAGCCGAGTATCAAGTAACCTGCACGGAGCTGACCGTCGGTGTAGAGGTAAATTGGAGATCTCAGCAACCTATTTAAATTTGTGGAGTTGATTAGTTGCCTCTTCTTCTTGAAGGCGTGATTCTCTGAAAAAGAAGCAAGTAAAGGTTAGTCATGCAGAATATGAAAGACAACTCAAGAAAAAAAGACAAAATAATAATAGTAAATTAGTTAAAAGCAAATCCTATTAAGTCTACCCACCTACTTTAACCGCACTATTAGGGTAATGGATTCCTTTAGGGTACCAATTCCCCAAGACAACCAAGTAGTCTCCTTTTATTTCCTTGTTAGAATCCAGAAGGCCTGGGATAAGCCTCACCTCCCCATGCCGAATCTTAAAATAAAACCCAGAGAGTTTACTATCTTGAAAACTATAAATATAGTTGATATCGTGCTCGGTAAGCTTCAATCCAAGCTTTTTGTTAAGGGTATCTACACTACTGACAATCCTAAATACATTGGGGGTGCATTGCTTAAAGCAAACCTTAACGTGGTGCAGAACATTGGTGAGTAGGTCACTCATAGGAATCCTAAATCCCCCTTCTACAATAGCAACTAGTGGGATTACCACTCTACCCTCCCCCTAGAGAGTATTGCCTCGGATTCCAGGCATTACCTCACTTCAACATCCTCGAGGAAGTTGTACTTCCTTCTAAACTCTTTTAGACTCTCAGGAGTATCAACCATAGGCTTAAACTTCCTCATAGATAAAAATAAAATAAAATAAAATAAAATAATAATTTAAAAAAAAAAGCTCTACGATATGGGTTGAAATGAAAAGCGAAGGAGGAAATAGAAAAAGCTAGGAAAGAAGTTGATGATGCAAAGCTAAATTTGTAAGAAAAAGGAGGAGATGCACTTACAACAAAACAAGAAAGCAAAGATGCACTAGAGGTCACCTAAAGGTCGTCAGAGAAAAAGGCAGTAGAGGGAGGTTTTAGCTTTTTTTGGTGTTTCTGGTGGTAGACTAGTAAAGAAGAAACCCACTTTGGAGGTCTGAGTTCCTTATATAAAGGGAGATAGGGGAGAGGAAGGGACGGATAGAAACCCTTCCTTTACTGACTATTTTTCCATTTTCCAAAATCCCCATCTAACTGTTCATTTCTGACGCATGCCAATGATCATGGGGCAGGAAACTCGGGCATGTCCGCAGCATTAATTGCTTGACATCGCCACTTTTCATAAATGTCAGTAAATGATTGTGCTGTTTTTTCTTAAACCACGATCCCCACTTCAATGAAAATGATGTGGAGATCGTGGGGGGGCTATTGTGGGGAGCAAAAGAATCCTTGTCCAGGCCTTAGGCCCAATAATTGACTGGGCTGCAACAATGAACTAGCCCAAGCATATATGCTTGAAGGAATCCCAGAGAGCAACGGGTTTTGGGATTAGTGCCCTTAAATCTTATTGTATGATGCTATGTATGATATTATGTATGACATTATGTATAACTTAATATTGTAATTAATAAAGTTGTTTTATTATTATCTAAAATAATGGTAACATGAATATTTGGACATTATCATTAAGTCCATGAGATGCATAGTATGTGATTTATATGATTTAGTCACAGAAAATATAAGTCACAAGTTCTTTGTAAACTCATAATTTTAATTCATAGTCGGTGATGAAATTGGACATTTCATTTGCGAAGACTATAACATATCAACTAAGATGATTTGTCTTGATCATGGAAGTGGAGACTTCTAGTTGATGTGTTAATATGTTTTAAGAGTTAAGAAATATTGAACTGGACCGCTGTGAGATTTATTATTCTCCTAACGACTGTCAGTTGAATAATAAATCTTACAACTTATATTTGCATGAACTCTTAATCCTGAGAGAATAATGGACCTAATCATGAAGTCTAGGTTGCTTTGATATATCAAGAGTGAGATCTAAAGTAACGGTCAAAACCTCAATATGTTGGGCAGCCACATTTTGTGTTGATGGAACATATATTTTCAAGATGGAATTCATAGTCTCTTAACAGAGATTTAAAATATTCTCTTGAAATAAGTTTAATGGGTTTAGTTATTCAGAGAGTTAGGCCTAACCTCTTTGGTAAGAAATTACTAAAGTATATATTTATGAAATTGGATTTCATAAATATATAATGAATAACTTAAAAGGATTAAACCGGGTACTCAAGGATTAAGACGTAGTAATCTTCAAAGTGACAGTCTATATTTATGACTTTGAATTACTATGAATATTTTCTGAAGGGGTTGCATGTATAATAAAGTTTTGGGATATAATTTATTAATAAGGCCTAGAGTGCGATTATATTTATATAGTGGTATTAAATATAATTAATGGTAACTTTGGACTTGTCAAGAGTTGACAGAAAAGCCCAAGGCCCATTGGAGCTAGTGTCGTATTTGTTGGGTTTTTGTATCTCATACAAAAACACACGCAGCGGAAGCAACAAAAAAAACGGATCTACTTCAATCACGAAAGATAAACATGTAACCATGAATTACTAGAATCAAAGAATAGAAAGCGTACCTTGGTGCAGTAAATTTCAAAACCAAACTTGAGAATACCTTCAATCTTCATCTCAATTCCACATGGTGCCCAAGATGTGTGGTCTCTCAATCAGTCTTTTGTACATAGATTCCCAAAGAAAAATCCTTCTCCTTCTCCTTGTGGAGAATAACTGATTTCTTTTTCTTTTCATCTTACCTACGTTAAAACCATTCCCATAGTTTCTTTATTTAATAACACTTATTAAATAATGACTGATTTCTAATTGGGTTAGCCTTTTGGGCCTACCCAATTGGGCTTTAGTTTGTGGCTTGAGATGGGACCAAAGGGACCAATAAGACACTAGCTCCAATAGGCCTTGGGCTTTTCCGTCAACTCTTGACAAGTCCAAAGTTACCATTAATTATATTCAATACCACTATAAGAATATAATTGCACTCTAGGCCTTATCTATAAATTATTTCCCAAGACTTTATTATACATTCAACCCCTTCATTAAAATATTCGTAGTAATACAGTTATTCATCATATATTTATGAAATCCAATTCCATAAATATATACTTTAGTAACTCTTTACTAAAGTGGTTGGGCCCAACACTCTGAATAACCAAACCCATTAAACTTATCTCAAGAGAATATTTTATATCTCCGTTAAGAGATTATGAATTCCATCTTGAGAATACATGTCCCATCAACACTAAATGCGGCTGCCCAACATACTGAGGTTTTGACCATAACTTATAGATCTCACTCCTGATATATCAAAGCAACCTACATCTCATGATCAGGTCCATTATTCTCTCAGGATTTAGAGCTGATGTAAATAGAAGTCGTGAGCTTTATTATTCATTTGACAGTCATTAGGAGAATAATAAATCTCACAGCGGTCTAGTTCAATACGTCTTAACTCTTAAAACATATCAACATACCAACTAGAAGTCTCCACTTCCATGATCAAGACAAATCATCTTAGTTAATATGTTATAGTCTTCGCAGATGAAATGCCCAATTTCATCACCGACTACGAACTAAAATTCTGAGTTTACAAAGAACTTGTGATTTATATCTTTCTGTGACTTTTCACATAAATCACATACTATGCATCTCATGGACTAAGATAATGTCCCATTAGTTCATAAATGGTCTCATGCAATTAAACAACTTAATTATTCATAACATGCCAATAAATTGGATTTTAGGGCACAAACCCTAACAGTATTGGTCCTTTTGGTCCCACTCCAAGCCACACATTAAAGCCCAATTGGAAAGGCCCAATAGGCTGGCCCAATTAGATAATCAGTTATATATAAAGGGAGAGACATACAGAATTTTCATTAGAGAAAAAGTGAGACACCATTGTGAAGTGATGTGTATGTGTGAGTGAAACCACTCAATTATTCTCCCTTGGAAATTGATTGAGAGACCACACTTTTTGGGCATAAAGTGGAATTGGAGTGAAGATTAAAAGTGTTTCCAAGTACTTATAATCTTTTGTTTTGAATTTCACCGCACCAAGGTACGCTATCTTGTTCTTAAATTCTGAAATTTACATAATGCGAGTTATCAATCATTAATGAAATAGATCCACATTTGTTGCTTCCGCTATATGTTTTGTATGAGATACAAAACCAAATTTACCAACAATTGGTATTAGAGCCAGGTTTTCATCTCATGATTGTATAGCATGTGATTGAGTTTTAGAATCAAAGAAAATCATTTTCTTAGTGTTATGGGATTCTTGAATCTGTAGTGATTGTTCTATATAATCACGTTTAGGATTTTTGATTTCATAATTTGTTTTAAGAGAAAGTGATTGACTTTGCGTTGATGTGAAGAGAATTTCTATTAATATGGAATTCCATCTTCAAAAGAATTTCTCTTGGCCATAGACTTTTAGATGATGTTGTTATATAACCGTCAAGATAGAAGTTTAACACTTAATAGTTTGGACAAAGGCACTGTTACGGGATAACACTTTCATGGCCTTATGTCACTTCCAAGGCAATAACTGTCATGTGCGTGAACCAAGTAATTGCACTGCTTGGATTTCTCTTTTGCACCGCTTGGCTATTCAAGCATTCAATTGCTTTGCATGTGTTAGTTATCTTTAGGAAAGTGATATTAGGATTCAAAGCCTAACTTCCTGGATTGGCTTGGAGTGCAAATCCTTGATGGCATGCAAATTGTTTATAAAAGATTCTAACAATCCGTATATTATATATAATGTAATAATCATATATTACATGTAATAATCCATATATTATATTAATGCTAGGATTAAAGTATTCATTTAATGAAATTTATTCCTAATGAGATTAGGATTATGTTTTCAAGGGTTTCTAGCATTAATATGGTTTTGATCATAAAAACCTTTAATTAAAATATCTAGTGGGAGAGAGATACAAGAGTTGCATCTCACGGCCTCCATTGTTGTTATAGTAGTGTGTAAACTCTGTCTTGCGTAAGCTTGCGATCCAGCAGAGAGTTTTATTTCATGGTCCTACAAGATTGAATTTCTTGTTATAGTAGTTGTGACAAACGCCTCTGTCTTGCGTTATGCTTGCGATCCAGCGAAGGGTGTTTTGTTCATGGTACTACAAATAACTATTAAGGGATGAAATGTGGCTACACATAATTCTAGATAAGGTATACACTAGACTAAATATTATAGTATCCTCTAGCTAAGTCTTACTATTATTATTTAGACGCCAAAGTATAACGACATATTATTAGTGTATGATAAGAGTTATCATGATAGTACTAATAATGAAAATAGTTCTCAATCAATTATAGTATTTAATGTTTACTCTATGCTGAGGGATATTAAATATGGGATTGGGTTGTCGTTGCATATATTATATTATGGTTTTGTTAAGGTTCCATATTATATGTTTATATGCTAAATTGATAATGTCTAGTTACTTATTATATTCATGTTTATTATTTTCAGATTTGAACATGGCATCATTTAGCCCACTTGTTACTATTCTTAATCAAAACAAACTGACTGGATCCAACTATATTGACTGGAAAAGAAATTTGGACATTGTTCTTACAGCTGAAGAGCATAAATATGTGCTTACTCAACCATGTCCTAGCTTTCCTTCATTAGATGCTCCTCTTAAGGAAAAACAGCGATATGATCGTTGGCAGAAATCTAATGAGATAGCCAAGTGCTACATCCTAGCATCTATCTCAAATGTTCTACAACATCAAATGCAGGATGTAGAACTAGCTTCAGATATAATGCTAAGTCTGAAGGAGATGTTTGGTGAGCAAGGCCGTTCTACAAGGCAGGAAACTATGAGATAGATTTATAATACCAAAATGGCTGAAGGTACTCCTGTGAGGGAGCATTGTCTTAGGATGATCTCTAATCTGAATACATTGGAAATTTTAGGTGCCGATATTGATGGAGAATCCCAAGTGAATATGATACTCCAGTCACTACCGGAATTATTCAAAGAATTCAAACTTAATTATAATATGAACAAAAAGATTTATTCATTGTCTGAATTAATGAATGAGTTGGTAGCAGCGGAAGGCATGCTTGGTACTTCTAGTGTTGAAGTCAATGTTGGTGAAGCTTCTACTTCTCAACCTAAGTCGAAAGGCAAGGGTAAGAAGAAGAAGAAGAACTTCACTAAGCAAGATGGTAAACAAATTGCCTTAGGAGTTGCCAACAAAGGAAAGAAAACCAAAGGTAAGTGTTTCCATTGTGGTGAGAAAGGACATTGGAAGAGGAATTGTCCAATATTCAAGGCTGCCAAGAATAAGGGTTTGAAAAGTTCATTCCTCCTTGAAATATGTTTAGTACAAAATCCCACAGATTCCTGGTGTGTGGATTCAGGTTGTACTAATCACATCTGCAATTCTTTGCAGGGGTTCCAGGAGACTAGAAAGCTTAATGAAGGGGAATTGTTTCTTACTTTGGCTGATGGGAGCAGAATGCTGACATCTTCACCAAACCTCTTGATGGAAGTAAGTTTGAGACACTTCGTCAAGTAATTGGTGTGCTTCGGTGTCCCTAGTCTCTTTTGGCTTTCATGGTCCTTGTGCTTCTTTGCTTTATCTTTTGTGACCTTTGTTCTTTGGTTTCTTTTACTTTTTTGTTTCTAGGATTTGCATTGCATATTATTCATGCATTTCATTCTAGGACAGCTTTTGTTTCTTCTTTTCAAGAAAAATAAAAAATGAAATAAAAAATAAAAATAAAAGGGAGAAAAAGGAAAGCAATTTGTATTTTGTATTCATTCTCTTGGTTTTTGAAAACACGGTTGGTCAATTTATTTTCACATAACATGTTTGTGTACTTTGTTTAGCTTTGATGAGCTTATTTATTGCACTTTACTTGTTTGAGTTTTGTAGTGCAAGTTGTGTGAGAAAGATGTTTATTGTTTTTGATCACTTTGTCTTGATCTTGAAGTCACATGTCTTTGACTGTCGGACTTGAACCTTTTGAGAAAGGCATAAAAAACCATCTTACCACTGTTCACTAGCCAATCATGAACACCTTAGTGCATATCGCAAGATTCTGTGCTTGAGAAAGTGTAGCACATGCACAAAAAGAACATAAGGTGTAGCCTCGATTTAATTGCTTAATGCTTAAAATTGGTGTGTACCATTAGGCTTGATGCCAAAATCACATAATTAAAATTGGTGTGTACATTATCCCGGCTTTTAATGAGTTTCTGAACAACTAAAATTTGTGTGTACAATATGAGGCAAAATTCAAGAAACTTACATGATTGCAAGCTTATGTTCTAAGAGATGTGGGAGTTATATGATGTAACTCTTTAGGTGATAGTTTCTTTTGAATTCTATGTGATGAATTTTGTAGACTTTGTGGTTGAATGTTATTCATATATCACCTCACATGTATCTCAAGTTTTTGCTAGTTGCACACACTACACAAGTTACTCTTTGCTAAACATTATACATGTTATTGTGTGTGTTTATGGTCTGACCAACCAAGTTCAAAAATACTTTGAGTTTTTATGCAAAATAGCTTTATTGCTTGAGAATTTAATGGGAGTTTTTTTGAAAATCTTAATTTTGAAAAACTGGGTTTAAATCTTGGGTTTGTGAAAATCATTTCATCTCATACTCATACATTTATTTCATATTTTCCAATGCTTTGAGGAGAGGTTGCATAAAATTCTGTTGATTTTCAAAAATTCTTTTTTTACAATTTTGATCGATCGAATCTGTTCTACGATTAATTGAAATTGTGATCAAAATTTTAAGAAAGCCTCTGTCTATTTCGATCAATCGAAACTGATTTTCGATCAATCGAAAATCGTGAATCAAGTTTTTTAAAAATCAGATCTTGACCTTTTCAAACTCACTTTTTCAAAAGTTTCTAAGCTTTTCTCACTCTCTCCGATTCGGACTTGGCTCCACCTCAGTTTTTTATCGTTTTTTATCTTTCTTTTTGCAAGGTTTCTCTCTCCAAATACCAGTAAGACTCTTTTACCCTTCTTTTTGCTTTTATTTTCTCATTTCATGCATTTTAATTTGGGGATTTTGAACCTACGCATATTTGGGGTTTTTGATGATTCAAGCCATATTTTCTGAAATTGATCATTGGGTTTTGCTGCTATGATGTTATTAACATGGTCTATGTTGGAAAATTTGATCAATTTGGAGTTTTGTGAGAAATTAAAAATTCTAGGGCTTGTATTGAATCCGAATTAGGGATTTTGTTAAATTAAAGTGAAATTGATGAAATTGGCTTGTTGGATTGATGTAATTGATCATTCTAATCTGTTTTCTAACTTGGGTGATGATCAATTGGTCAAATTTCTTTAAAAACTTTCAAGTGGTTTTCAAATTTTTGGGGTGTTGGTTAGAAACTCTATGTTCAAGCCAATTTTGTGAATTTGAACTTCAATTGAACCTAGTTTCACTGCATTAGAGCATGCATCATGTCATTTTATTGTTCATGCATCATATAGATTTTTGTTCTATATCTGTTTTGTGCTAACTTGCAGTTTGCCCTTGGTTTTTCCCTTTTCTATTTTTTTTTTTTGTTCTATTGTGTGTCCTTGTCCTTTCCTTAGCACCATGCCTAGGAAAACTAGAACCCATAGGACTCCCTCCACTTCTTCTGAGTCACCCTCTAGGAGTGAGTTGTTTAAGGATGCCAAAAGTAGAGAGGCCTTTGATAAGCTGAACAGTAAGAGGAAGATTTGGGCTGAGCGTTCTGTACTTTTAGATGAGGTTGATCCTGCCATTAGGGCAAACTTTGAGAGTAGGGGTTGGCTATCTTTGTTGGAAATAGATCATCCACCTCTGACCGCCCTCATTAGAGAGTTCTACTCAAACCTCTCTTGTCACGTCTATGAATCTAACACCCTTATTAGGAGTTGGATACGAGGTGTTGGGTTCACCATTACCCCTAGGGTAGTGGCTGAGGCTCTTAGGGTCCCGATCGTTAGCCTGACTATCCTTATGAGGAGTCTCCACCCCTTGATGACGTTATGTCATACATCACTGGGTCTTCTATTCAGTACGGTTCTGATTCTCGGATCACGCTCGCTGAGCTTCCTGTGACTACCTACCTTTCTCTCAGGATAGCGTGTCATTCTTTGTGGCCTATCTCTCAGCTCCACACCATCCCCATTGAGAGATGTGTGTTTTTGTATGCACTTTTGTTTGGTGCTTCTATTTCTTTTCCTCATCTATTTCTTCGTTCTTTGAACGAGATTCATAGGAGTAGCACGGTTGGTCACGCCCTTGTATATCCTATCTTCATTCATAGGATTTTGTTGTTTTTAGGTCTGGATGGTTTCCCAGCTTCTGAGCCCGTCCATATTACTAGTCCCATAGGTGCCTCTTTTCTTCATTTGAGGGCTGCACATTTGAGGCCTCCTCGTGTTTGGTCTTCTGGTGTTGCACCCCCTCCTTCTTCTTCTCCAGGTGATGCACAGGCTGAGGCGTCTGGTGCTGCTGCTGCTGATGTTCCTCCACCGACTACTTCTGATGATTCAAACATTTGACATATGTTGGATCTTGTCTTGATCATTCAGGCGGCTCATGGACAGATTTTGATGGACTTGCTCAATGAGGTTTGTGCTTTACGTGCAACGTTGGTGCATTTTCGATGTTCTCCTTCGCCACCTGCTTTTGATGATGGATTATGATTGCCCTTTGGCATTCCGTCACAAAAAGGGGGAGTAGATTTTGGATTAGCCTGTAGAGTTTTTGTTGTTAGGGGGAGTTTTGTGTTTCTTTGGAGCCTATGGTGATTAGATTGTATCTAGGAGCTGTATCTTGTATTTACATTCTTTTGGCTCTAGATGTATTTTTGTTGGGTTTTTCATGTTACTTCCAGTTACATTTATTGTTTTATATGATTCTTGTGTTCACTGCCTATTGATTTATATTTATGAGCTATTCATTGATATCTATCTTTATTTTGTGTTGTGTGGAAAATACAAGAATGCTTTGTTTAAAAGGGAGTTAACATTGTTTTTGATGTATCTAACTTAGGGGGAGAGTTAGGTTACATATTTGTTGTTTTTCTATTTTTCTGTCACACATGCGTTCATGCGTTTGTTGAGTATTTCAGGAAATACAGGTTGATTCAATTGAGCTGCTGTCTACACTTGCAACTGATGGATAGTAGTTAGGATTGAATTTGTGGTTATGAACATTTTTTTTGAAAAGGGCTTTTACTTTGTAAACTTTGAGCTTTTAGTTGTGTTTTGTCACGGATTGCCAAATGGAGAGTTTGTTAGGTTCTAAATACTTAGGATTTCATGTATTTAGAACTCTAAAATGTATTGTTGGCAAACCATGATCAAAGCAAGTTATTTAGTCGTGTTTAGACTTGCTCAAAATAGTGTTGTTTATGTAAAGTTGGAATTGAGCTGATGCAGAATTCACTGTGCATCTCGGCCTGGCTCGATTGATCGAAGCTTAGGCTCGATCAATCGAATTTCACACAGATGCTTTTTTTTTGAAGTTTGTCCAACTCAGCCCTAACTCCTAAAATGTTTAGGGTTTTATGTTTTTGCCCTAAGTATATAAGGCAAACCCTAACCACGTTTTTAGGTTGCTCATATTCTTGTTTTGTGTAAAAATCTCTTGTGAAATCTAAAGGAACTTTCCTTTACACAAAGCTTAGGGTTTTCAAGGAGAAGATGTTATTTACACTTTGATGATCAACTCAGTTGCTGCCATTGGAACTTAAAGATACACAAGCGGATGTGCTTGTACTTGCTGGAGAATCCAAGAAAGAAGGAGTCTGTGGTCTTGGAGCTTGCACGTGGTCGTGTCAATAAGTTCTATTGGTAGGTAGCAATAAGAAGTCAAGCGTGGGGGTTTGTAAGTCTTATTGTATGAACTTCGATTATTTCAAGATACTGGATTCTAGTTTACCCTGAGGATAGCTAGGTTAAATTTTCTCTAGGCCGTGTGGTTTCCTGGGTCATCATATTTTTGTGTTATTTATATTTCTGCTGCTATATACTTGATATGATTGTTTGAATGTGATAACCGAGATTTGCATAATTTGTCTAAGTTAATCACTTGGCTAATTAACTAGGTTAATTTGGTTGTGTTAAGGGGTCTAAAAACCATTCATACATGAGTGCCTTTATATAGGAGACAGATGTGTGCAATACAAGTATAGCGTGCAGTACAAGTAAGAGTGCTATACAAGTAAACTAGATGGTCCTAAAGCCCATTACACATTAAAACTTTAACACTTACTATTTGTGTTGACTAGGGGATTTGGAGTATTTGCTTCCCTGGGAAAAGCAGCTGTCAAACAATTAAGTACCATCTAACGTAGTTCTTTTTACCTTATTAGAAACTCTAGGACAGATCCTAAGACTATAGATTCTATAGTTGCCATTACTCACTGTTTTACCCACCACTGCAACACCCGATAGCCAACTTCTTCTTCGTCCATGTCAATCATCTTACTAAGCACCTCCATTTCAAGAATAAAAAAATTAGAGATAACGTTAAAGAACCCAACAGGGCTTCCATTGATAAGAGAAGAAAGTATGACTGAGGATATATATGTGCCTGTCCATTTTTTCCCAAAGCCATATCTCTAGCAGATAGAGGAGGGTCTCCCAGTTAAAATTTGAAGTTACAACCTTTATGCAGTGGCACCGTCCTTTGAACTAATAGACAATATATTACTAAATTTTAATTTATTAACCCTTTTTATTATATGTTATGTATCTTTCTATTAAAGGTTATCATCTATTATTTTTTATTTTATAACTTACCAATCATACACACACACTCATGCACACTGACATATTTATGTATTTACGTATATAAATAATTTTGATCTAGTAAATCAAGGAAAAATTACCAATAAAGAATATCTGATGCAGAATTACCAAAATACTAATTGTCTGACCTATATCAATTGTAAATATATATTCTGCCCTTGCTTAACTTGTATATATAGTATGTCTGACTCGTGCATAAGTTGGAAGCACAACTCAGCAAATCATCATTGACATTTCATGTGCACTGTAAATAACCTCCGTGTATATAACAAACATAATCCATATGGAAATATACAAGCAACAATGGAGGGATATGCAAAAATCATAAAGATTTTAATAAAATTACTTAAATAATAACCATGATATCTCCCACTAATATTACCAAAGTTAACAAGGTGCAAGCTTATGTCAGTAAAAGTTTAGTAGCTCTGATAATGCTTAGTATCTTGTTAGTCAAACATACAATTAGCTTAGCACATATAGCCACAAGATGTCAAAGGTCTTCGCAGCCCTTATGTCAAAGTGAGCATAGGGCATTTGGTAAATTTTGTCATTGTTTCTGAACTATGAACCAGATTATGAGATTGAAGTTGCTTTATGGTTTAATACTTTAATTGGATCTATGTAACTTTATTGTTGCCAGTTAGGATCTAAGTAATTTCCTTATTGCTAGTTACTCCTTTTATAAAAAAAAATTCACATCATGCTGTTGTTGATTAGTCATAAAGCTCATTTAAGCTCTTTGTATCTTAGTGAGGAAAAAAAGACATTTTCATGTTCTATGGTTATATTAAATTAACATGTAAATTAGATATTTGGATGTTCTTTGGATGATCATTGAGAAGGTCATTAATTAGATATTTACATAAGAAAGAGCTCTATCTTACATTTCTCTCAAATTGCTTACAAGTTTTGTTCTGCAAAAGTTCGCAAATTCCTTCCAGTTCCTTTATCTTATTGTTGATAAAGGGAACACGTTTGATAAATAAGGGATATTTTCCATATTTCATTTTTTTTTACTTTTTATTGTATAGCATTTGATCGATTATTAAGCTGCATATCTGGTTGCATGAAAACTTGAGTAATTTCTGCTTTCTTTTTCTTTTGCCTTCGTAGAAGAATGATTAAACACCTAAATAAAACTGGAAGTAAGGAAGAATCAAAGATAAGGGAATGGATTCATATTGTTACACTTGCCATGTTAGTCAAGTACAGGCGGATGTTATTTAGATAAAAAGATTGAAAGTTTGGGAGAGAGGAAAAGCATAAGCTATCACATTCTCTCTCCCAGTTGTATTCATAACTGAAGTGTGACATTTTCCCTTTAAATTCATGACTGCAGTTGGGAGTGCAGAATACACAAAGGAACCAGCAACCACTATGAAATTTCAAAGGTCTCTCAATTTGCCAGGTTGCTTGAGTTCATTGTCTTTGCTTGGAACTGGTCAGTTGCTCAACTATCATTCAGCATTCTAAAAAACAAAATGAAGATAGGCATTCATAGAGTCTATGAAAGAAAATTACAGTTAGAATATTGGCTAATATTGTCAATGTTTGTAGAATTTGAGTTTCAAAAAGAATTTTTAGTTAAAACTCTATCACTTACATTAACAAAATAGTAATAGGTATGATTTTAACCCAAAGATCAAAGAGTTAATGAATTGATCCTTGTGTGTTCTTCAAATGCTTTCCATTGTAGATGATTTTGGCATAATGAATTGTACTCTGTCTAACAATTAGCCTGCTACTTTTTCATTTTTGCTTGTAAAAACAATTACACTATCATAAATCTTCTCTACCATAGATGGCAAAAGATTTTCTGAATTGTTGACCTTCATTAGCACAGTATTATATTGCATACCATAGCACTGTGGAGTCCTACATGCAAACACGAATGAGATATAACTGCACTTAATCCCAGCTCAAATAAACTTTAATAAATGAGATATCTATACCCTGTTAAGCTACATCTTTCTTCTATTTTGTATATTTTATCTACTGTATTATATAATGTCTCAAACTCTAATGCTGAAATATTTTTTTATGCAAGCTTTTCCACTAGATTTAGTACTCTTTTCCGATTGAGGACAGCTTAAGGTGTGTCCCACACTGAAGATTTTAAAAAAATTTAATCCAACTATAGATGGAACAGAATTGGGTAAAGCTCAAGAATAGAGCTCTTCCTGTGTATAGACAAGGAATTAAAGACTTCCTTGGTTTTGCATTAAGGACTTCTATTAATGGCAAACGGAGGTAGCAATGGAGGCTAATGGAAATAGAAATGACCTAGCTCATCATGGTAAGTTTTAAATTATGCATTCAAGTTTCTTAGTACTATATTGAAGATACTATTCAAGTAATTTGAGGTGATCTCTATTTTTATTTCTGTCCCCATAGGGAAGAAGAAAGGGTGAGGGCCTAATCAGAATCTTAAATGGCCAAAGAGATTGATTGGTTGAACGGAAGACCTATAGGGCCTCGTGCTCATGATTTAATAAATGAATATGCACAAGTGGTGCTAATGGAAGTAGAAATGACCTGGCTCATCATGGTAAGTTTTAAATTATGCTTTCAAGTTTCTTAGTACTATATTGAAGATACTATTCAAGTAAGTTGAGGTGATCTCTATTTTTATTTCTCTCCCCATAGGGAAGAAGAAAGGGTGAGGCCCTACTCAGAATCTTAAATGGCCAAAGAGTTCAAGGGAGGGAAAAAAATATGAGATTGATTGGTTGAGTGGAAGACCTATAGGGCCTCATGCTCGTGATTTAATAAATGAATGTACATAACTTGTTAGGGCACAACAAAAAATACCTCTAAAGTTCACAGATTGGAAAAAAAGTAACTTATATCAACAAAAGGAAGCTTTTTGATAACGTATTGGTAAGTAGAATAACAAAATCTAGTAGCAACTTCTATGATTTTAAAATATAAAGACCATCCACAATATTGCCAGAACAGATAAACACTTTATATCTTTTTATTACAACATTGTCTTTTAGGATAACATAATATCCATGTTTACCTAAATAAGTTGCAGAAATTAAATTCCTACGAACATTAGGTACATACAAATAGTTTTCCAATATTAAAACTCTAGATTCAAAATATAAATTAAACACTCCAATAGCTACAACTGGAATCCTGCTCCCATCAGCCAAGGTAAGAAACATTTCCCCTTCATTCAGCTTTCTGGTCTCTTGAAACCCCTGCAAGGATTTGCAGATATGATTAGTACAACCTGAATCCACACGCCAAGAATCTGTGAGATTTTGTACCAAACATGTTTCAAGAAGGAATATACTTTTCATACCTTTATTCTTGGCAGCCTTAAATATTGGACAATTCCTCTTCCAATGTCCTTTCTCACCACAATGGAAATACTTTCCTTTGGTTTTCTTACCTTTGTTGGCAACTCCTAAGGCAACTTGTTTACCATCTTTCTTAGTGAAGTTCTTCTTCTTCTTCTTCTTCTTACCCTTGCCTTTCGACTTAGGTTGAAAAGTAGAAGCTTCACCAACATTGGCTTCAACACTGGAAGTACCAAGGATGCCTTCCGCCGCTACCAACTCATTCATCAATTCAGACAATGTATAAATCTTTTTGTTCATATTATAGTTAAGTCTGTATTCCTTGAATGATTCTGGTAGTGACTGGAGTATCATATCCACTTGGGATTCTCATCAATATCGGCACCTAAAACTTCCAATGTATTCAAATTAGATATCATCCTAAGACAATGCTCCCTCACTGAAGTACCTTCAGCCATTTTGGTATTATAAATCTGCCTCATAATTTCTTGCCTTGCAGAACGGCCTTGCTCACCAAACATCTCCTTCAGACTGAGCATAATGTCCGAAGCTAGTTCTACATCCTGCATTTGATGCTATAGAACATTTGAAATAGATGCTAGGATATAGCACTTAGCCATTTCATTAGATTTCTGCCAACGATCATATCGCTGTTTTTCCTCAAGAGGAGCATCTAATGATGGAAAGCTAGGACATGGTTGAGTAAGCACATATTTGTGCTCTTCAGCAGTAAGAACAATGTCCAAATTTCTTTTCCAGTCAACATAGTTGGATCCAGTTAGTTTGTTTTGATTAAGAATAGCGACAAGTGGGCTAAATGATGCCATGATTTTAAATCTGAAAATAACAAACATGAATATAATAAGTAAACTAGACATTATCAATTTAGCATATAAACATATAATATGGAACCTTATAAAACCATAAAATAATATATGCAACGACAAGCCAATCCATGTCTATAATTCCTTGGTAGCAAGTTTATTATAAACACATTAATTGATTGAGAACTATTCTCATTATTAGTGCTATAATGATAACTCTTATCATACACTAATAATATGCCGTATTAGCTTTAGCCTTTAAGTAATAATGACATAGCTCCTTTGAGAGGTTAACATTACACTTAGTCTAGTGTACAACATTATCTTGAAATCATGTGTAGCCACATTTCATCTCCCTTATAATGTTAAAACTTGTAGTACCATTGAACAAAACACCTTCCTTTGGGATCGCGAGGCATATACGCCAAGACGAGGTGCTTGTCTACACTACTTTAAACATGTTAGTTCAATCTTGTAGTACTGTGAAGTAAACACCCTCCTTTGGGATTGCGAGGCATATACACCAAGACAAGGTGCTTACCCACACTACCATAAACTGATAATGGAGGCCGTGAGATGCAACTCTTGTATCTCTCTCCCACTAGATATTTTTAATTAAAGATTTTTATGATCAAGAACCATATTAACGCTAGAAACCCTTGAAAACATAATCCTAATCTCATTAGGAATAAATTTCATTAAACGAATACTTTAATCCTAGCATTAATACATATATATATATATAAATATATATAATGTAATATAAACCCATATTACACTATAAACCCATATTGCATTACATATAATATAATATATGGATTATTACATGTAATATATGATTATTACATTATATATAATACGGTTTCAATATGAAATGAAGAACTTGAATCCTTATTGCATGCGAATTCTTGGTGCATATGAAGCACACATTAATATATGGATCCAAGACATCCAAAGCATATAAAAATTTGAATGCATGTGAAACCATATAAATAAATATATATATATATATATATAATACAGGGATTCAAGGCATTTATCACATCTTAATAAAATGGTCACCAAGAATTTTACTATACAAGATGGCTATCATGGCAACAACTTTCAATTAACACGTGATAACCAATTAAAAGCATGAATAGCCAAGGGGTACAATCAACATGGTTCAGGCACATGGTAGTTACAAAACAGTTACTTCAACAATCAATAACTACCATTAAGCATTGCAATCGGTGCAAAAAAGTCCAACCAATGCAATCAATTGGTTCATGCACATGACAATTATTTGAATTACATTCAATAACTATATCCTTGACAATTACTAAGACACGACACCATCCAACAAGTAAATATTAAGCCAAGATGTCCATTTCGAACAAACCAATGCAATACAATGGTTATCATCATGAACGGTTATCCTTGGCAACGAAATTCTTTAAAAAGTATTTCTCTTGGACAATAACTACTTTCTTTGAATGGATCCGTATCTTAATTGTGTGGCCACTTCGAACAAAACAATACAATACAATTGTCATCATCATGAACGGTTCTCTCAATAACTTTCAATAACTATACTTGAAACAATGTTGAACATCAAGAAACCGTTTTTCTTATACTCTAAAATCCAATCACATGCTATACAATCATGAGATGAAAACAATCATGAGATGAAAACCTGGCTCTGATACCAATTGTTGGTTAAATCTGGTTTTGTATCTCATACAAAACACATAGCTGAAGCAACAAACAAAGATCTATTTCATTCATGATCGATAACTTGCACTATATAAATTTCAGAATTTAAGAACAAGATAGTGTACCTTGGTACGGTGAAATTCAAAACAAAAGATTATAAGTACTTGAGAACACTTTTAATCTTCACTCCAATTCCACTTTATGCCCAAGAAGTGTGGTCTCTTAATCAATTTCCAAGGGAGAATAATTGAGTGGTTTCACTTGCACATACACACCACTTCACAATGGTGTCTCACTTTTTCTCTTATAAAAAATTCTGTATGTCTCTCCCTTTATATATAACTGATTATCTAATTGGGTCGGCTTATTGGGCATTTCCAATTGGGCTTTAATGTGTGGCTTGGAGTGGGACCAAAAGGACCAATAAGACACTAGCTCCAATAGGCTTTGGGCTTTTCTGTCAACTCTTGACAAGTCCAAAATTACCATTAATTATATTTAATACCACTATATAAATATAATTGCACTCTAGGCCTTATTAATTAATTATATCCTAAGACTTTATTATACATGTAACCTCTTCATAAAATATTCATAATAGTACAAAGTCATGAATGTAGACTGCCACTTTGTAAATTACTACATCTTAATCCTTGAGTACCCGGTTTAATCCTTTTAAGTAATTCATTATATATTTATGAAATCCAATTTCATAAATATATACTTTAGTAATTTCTTACCAAAGAGGTTAGGCCTAACTCTCTGAATAACTGAACTCATTAAACTTATCTCAAGGGAATATTTTATATCTCTTTTAAGAGACTATGAATTCCATCTTGAAAATATTTGTTCTATCAATACTAAATGTGGCTGCCCAACATACTGAGGTTTTGACCATTACTTTAAATCTTACTCCTGATATATCAAAGCAACCTACACTTCATAATCAGGTCCGTTATTCTCTTAGGATTAAGAGTTCATGCAAATATAAGTCGTGAGATTTATTATTCAATTGACAGTCGTTAGGAGAATATTGAATAATAAATCTCACAGCGGTCCAGTTCAATATGTCTTAACTCTTAAAACATATTAACACATCAACTAGAAGTCTCCACTTCCATGATCAAGACAAATCATCTTAGTTGATATGTTATAGTCTTCGCAGATGAAATGCCCAATTTCATCATTGACTATGAACTAAAATTCTGAGTTTACAAAGAACTTGTGACTTATATCTTCTGTGACTAAATCACATAAATCACATATTATGCATTTCATAGACTAAATGATAATGTCCGAATATTCATGTTACCATTATTTTAGGTAATAATAAAACAACTTTATTAATTACAATATTAAGTCATACATCATGTCATACATAATATCATACATAGCATCATACAATAGGATTTAAGGGCACTAATCCCAACATACAACATGTTTCTTGATTGTGTTTTTCTATCTATTACTATCACTATTGGAATGCTAATTACTGTGTTAAATTAGTAAACACTTTTTTTATGTTTGTATTCATATTATTCATCTTTGTGAGGCTGCATTTAATCAACTATTTTGTTGACTTTATTCCGTGCCAATTTGCTTGTATTTTAGCATTTAGAATCCCTATATTTAGGTGGGAATCATGTAAGGGTAGTGTGTGAGAAAGTGTGAAGAAAAGCTCAAAAGTGTGCACTGAAATAGGGCCTCATGACTGGATCTCGAGAGTGGCTCGTAGCTTGCAAGTCGCCAAAGTTGGCACAAGTGTGAAGAGTCACGCCAGCTGTTGCACTACAAGATAAAAGTCCCAAGCTAGCCAGGCCATTAGCTCATGACTTGAACTCGCGACACAGTCCGGTCATGAGGCCAAGTCGCCAGACCACTCTGTTTAAGAAAAACTTACTTTTCGCATTCTAAACACACACCAATATAAATACCCTTTATACCCACGAAATGTAAAGATCTTCTAGAGAGAATTTTGAGAGAGAAACCCTAGAGAAAAACAAGATTGACTCATCCACAACCTTCACCTTTGATTCTCCAGAAGCCTCTACTTTCACCCTCTCCATTGTTACATCCTTGAGAGGTACATTAGCCAAATCATTTTCTCACCGTAGCCATATCTGTGAGAAAGTTGTTTGGTGCTTGGGAAGCAGTTAGGAATGGACCAATTGATATTGGTTGATGCTATGGGCTATAGCGGAATCCGGTAAGCTAAAGAAGACAAAGGTTCGGTATAACCTCGGTGGAGCAAGAAGCTTGGAGGGCTTAAGTACACTGGGTAGATTAGGCTTGGAGGGTCTTTTGCTATTCATGTATCCCAACTTTATTCTTTAGTGGATTATTAACCACTCGGAGGGTGGCAGAGAGGTTTTACGCTGAGGACTTCGATTTCCTCTTCGATAACACATTGCTGTGTTGTTTTTGTGTTTGCATCTCTCTTCCCTTAATCTTTTCCGTTTAATTTCTACTGTGGATGTGATTTTATTTGGTTTAGATTATGTTATCAATTCTGTTTTAATTTATTTACATTTTCCACACGTACATTGTTTGTTAATAAGCTTGAATTGGTAATTTGTAATTTGGGGGTCTAAACGTTCAAGGGTGTTTTACACACATGTTTAAACATTCAATTGGTATCAGAGTGGGTGCGATCCTTGACCCCGTTTGAGATGGACCAGTCTCAATCTTTAAATGTTCCACCATATTTTGATGGTAACAACTATGCCTATTGGAAAGTCAGAATGAGAGCATTTTTGTGTTCCATTGATGAGACTATTTGAGATGCAGTAGATGTAGGATGGACAAGGCCGAAGGTCGCTAAATCCATTTGGGATAAGGCAGCCCTCGCGACAACTAACGTTAATAGTAAAGCTTTGAATGTAATTTTTTGTGGTGTGTCTTCAGATTAGTTTCACAGGATATCTCACGTGTCAGTTGCCAAGGAGGCGTGGAAAATATTGGAGACCACGTATGAAGGCACGAAGAAAGAGAAGGACATAAAATTGCAGATACTGACCACTCGATTTGAAGAGCTGAAAATGAGCGAAGACAAGTCTTTTAACTCATTTTATAGCAAGCTGAATGTGGTGATTATTGGCAAGTTCAATTTGGGTGAGAAGACGGAGGACTCAAAGATAGTGAGGAAAATCCTTCGATCATTGTCGGAGAGCTTCTGTGCAAAAGTTACAGTAATTGAAGAAAGTAAGGATCTTGATGATATCAAGGTTCAAGAACTAATTGGCTCACTTCAAACTTATGATTTGTCATTGCCATCACAAAGGAAGAGCAAATCCCTTACTCTTAAGACGATTAATGAGAGGGTGGAAGCTCACGACTCATCGGATGAGGATGTTATTGATAAAGATGTGGCATATCTTATGAAGAATTTTTGAAAGTTTTTGAAGTTCAAGAAAGATGGAAAGTTTGCTGAAAAGGTAAAATTCCCAAATTTTAGAAATGAGAAAAAGGATTTCAAGAGAAAAGATGGGATGGACTTTCAATCCTCTCAAGGAATCACGTGTTTCGAATGCAACAGACGTGGACATTTCAAGAAAGAGTGTCCCAATTATTTGAAAGCAAAGGGCAAAGTGTATGGCACCACTCTTAGTGATTCTAACTCAGATTCAGATTCAGATGAAAGCTGTGATGGAGAGAGAAACTTCTCTGCATTCATGACCATTGCTCCAGTAGAATCTTCGGATGATTTGGGTGCTCTAGTGGAAGAGCTTGGTGAGCACTCTGAATTGGAGTCAATAGGGATAGTGGAGGAATCTGATGATGAAGAAGATGAAGGAACAGTGGGACTGTAAGAGACCTACAATTCCCTCCTTGAAAAGACCGATGAATATGCAAAAGTGGCTAATGCAGCCATTAAAAAGATGAAGAGGGTAAAGTAAGATTATAGAAGTCTTCTAGTGCGATACAAGGAGACCAAATGTGTAATGGAGACGCTAAATGAAGAGTTGATTGAAGCCTACTCAAAGATAAAATTTCTTGAGCTTGAGGTGGTTCAAGCCAATGTTAAGGTAGAGCGAGTTTCCTCCAAGAAGCTTGATGAAGTACTTGCTCATCAAAAACCTTTCTCCGACAGAACCGGATTGGGATGCACTGGAGAGAGTAGTTCAAATGTCAAAGTGTCAAAGGATGTAAAATTTGTAAAAGCTAAGGAACCAATGGTAGAAAAGGTTGTTGTTGAGAAGGAGAAGCCATAAAAGAATAAAAAAGTGGCTGACCAATGGGTGTTGAATAAGCCTCGTAACCAATCAATGGTCAAGTCTAAAATCAAAGGGAAATCACTTCCAAAATCACAAAGAGGCCCGAGAACAAAACATTTCTGCCATCATTGTGGACTTCAAGGACACACCAGACCAAATTGTCATAAGCTTAGAGCATTGAAGAATGCAAGTGATCAAAGGCCAAAAGGACCAAGAAATGGCAAAAGGAATTAGGCTGTTGAGCAATCAAGAGGTCGAGATGGTGATTCTGGAGTGATGGATGTAATAAAGATGATTGATGCATTCACCACCTATTTGGCAAGCTTCAACAAAAGGTTTGAAAACCACAACACTCATACCCAATCCTATAGAGATATCACCCTAAACGCACGTGACGTGTGGGTGAAGAAGGGTAATCATGCATAAGCATTATAACATATCCATGCATTAATACTTCCTATGCTTTATGACTTTGTTTAATTGTGTGCTTTTTGTTTTTATTCCAGCTTGCGCTGAAATTTTGTGTTTGTCTGTTTGTTTTTTTGTTTTAAATGTTTTTACATTTTTTTTTACCAATCTTTAATTGTGTTTGTGTCAAAAATCCAAAAACATATAAAAAGTAGAAAATCCAAAAAGTAGAAAATCCAAAAATTTTGATCGACATTATTGTGTTTTGTCACAAGCATATTTTTCCTTGTACCTTTGTGCTAATGACTTTATGCATTTACGAGCATAGCTTGTTCTCAATGCACTCATATCATTGTGGGAGAAATCTTGAAATCTGTGTGACTATTGCAAATAGATCTTCAAACTTGTCATGAATGATTAGTCAATGGTTTTGTTGATCTTGAAACTTGCATAGACTTGTGCCTATATATCTTCCCACTATTTTATTTTCTTTCATTTAAAGAGCTTAACAAATATAAATCTCAAAATGAAAAGAGATAATGAGCTGCAAAAACCTTCGCACATAATAGTATTTGACTAGGAAAAAGGGAAAATGACTTTTGTGAAAAATGTATGATGCCTAAAAAGCCAAAGGTTTGCACATTAAATTGAAATATCAAAATTTCTAGCATCAATCTCAAAATGAGATGTAATGATCCAAAAAGATCAAATGATAAGGAGCCAAATGAAAAGCTTCAAAGTTATGTTATCAAGTTTTGTGGGAGGTCATATATGCATATTTCTATAATTGAGATAGGTCATTTTTTCTAGTGCTAATTGTGTATGCCTTGATTGAATTGATCATTGAAGCTTCACATTGGACTAAGGACAATCTCATTTTTGGTACCCACACACATCACACATGTCTATGTTTAATGAATGCCTTATTCATTTGTGTGATTGTACTTGATTAAATGTGTTTCACATACTCAATTTTTGTTGATCAAACACAAAAAAAAAAAAAAAAAAAAAAATTAAGTGTTTTAATTGTTTTTGGAAAGTGTTTTATTTTTGCAAAAAAATGTCAAAAATTTCAAAAACAGTGTTGTCCTATTCTAGCGACTTGGTTGCAAGTCAATCCAGTTGCATGCCCCCAGTTGCGAGCTTACTCAGTAGTTTTCGTGACTCACTAGCGGCTCAATGTCTCAGTCGCGAAAAGACTTAGAAAATTTTTCAAAAATTCTGTATTTTTAAATTTCTCGCGACTCTGTTTGGCCATGTTCACTAGTGGAAGCTCCAGTCGCGAGGTTACTCAGAAGTTTTCGCGACTTCCTCGAGAGTAGACCTTCTAATCGTGAAAAACACTTAGACAAATTTTTCAAAAATTGTCTCTAAAGTGTTTGGCGACTTGTCCTAGCGACTTGTGCATGACTTGGTTTAGTCACGAAAAACGTGTGTTTTGCACTTTAAAGATGGTCTTTAAAACTTTTTTAGTTTTCCCTCGAACAATTTTGACTGTTTATTGTCTTGTTCGTTCAACACTCTCTCAAACTCACTGTGTCACTCTCGAAAAACCACCATTGTTGTTCATCATTTCTACTTCAATCTTCAAGAAAAAGGTATGGGTTTTCTTATTCTCACTAAATATTTCATGTTTATAGCCTTGTTTTCTTGGATTTGTGAGCTATTATTAAGATTTGTGATATATGATGATTCGGATATTGGTTGTGTTCATGTTTGTTGAGTTTGTGTGTTTGGGTTTTGTTGATTTTGATTTTAGGATGCTAGATATTCTTGTTATCATGATTGATTTTCATCTTTGAGTATATCTACTGATCTGTCTTGTGTTGAGCATATCATACCCATTGAGATATGTCTTATAGACGTGCTAAAATTTTAGGATTTTCGTGACTCACACTGTTTGTGAGTGTCTTTGGTTCACAATCTTTGCTTAATGCATATTAGTTTATTGTTGGGATTAATGCCTTTAAACCCTATTGTATGATGCTATGTATGATATTATGTATGACATTATATATGACATGATGTATGACTTGATATTGTAATTAATAAAGTTGTTTTATTATTACCTAAAATAATAGTAACATGAATATTCGGACATTATCATTTAGTCCATGAGATGTATTGTATGTGATTTATGTGATTTAGTCATAGAAGATATAAGTCACAAGTTCTTTGTAAACTCAGAATTTTAGTTTATAGTCGGTGATGAAATTGGGCATTTCATCCGCGAAGACTATAACATATCAATTAAGATGATTTGTCTTGATCATGGAAGTGGAGACTTCTAGTTGATGTGTTAATATGTTTTAAGAGTTAAGACATATTGAACTGGACCATTGTGAGATTTATTATTCTCCTAACGATTGTCAATTGAATAATAAATCTCACGACTTATATTTGCATGAACTCTTAATCTTGAGAGAATAATGGACCTAATCATGAAGTGTAGGTTGCTTTGATATATCAGGAATAAGATCTAAAGTAACGGTCAAAACCTCAGTACGTTGGGCAGCCATATTTCGTGTTGATGAAACATATATTCTCAAGATGGAATTCATAGTCTCTTAACAGAGGTTTAAAATATTCCCTTGAGATAAGTTTAATGAGTTTAGTTATTCAAAGAGTTAGGCCTAACCACTTTGGTAAGAAATTACTAAAGTATATATTTATGAAATTGGATTTCATAAATATATAATGAATAACTTAAAAGGATTAAACTGGGTATTTAAGGATTAAGATGTAGAAATCTTCAAAGTGACAGTCTATATTTATGACTTTGAATTACTACGAATATTTTATGAAGGGGTTGCATGTATAATAAAGTTTTGGGATATAATTTATTAATAAGGCCTAGAGTGCAATTATATTTATATAGTGGTATTAAATATAATTAATGGTAACTTTGGACTTGTCAAGAGTTGACAAAAAAACCCAAGGCCCATTAGAGCTAGTGTCTTATTGGTCCTTTTGGTCCCACTCCAAGCCACACATTAAAGCCCAATTGGAAAGGCCCAATAGGCCGGCCCAATTAGATAATCAGTTATATATAAAGGGAGAGACATACAGAATTTTTATTAGAGAAAAAGTGAGACACCATTGTGAAGTGGTGTGTATGTGCGAGTGAAACCACTCAATTATTCTCCCTTGGAAATTGATTGAGAGACCACACTTCTTGGGCATAAAGTGGAATTAGAGTGAAGATTAAAAGTTTTCTCGAGTACTTATAATCTTTTGTTTTGAATTTCGTCGCACCAAGGTACACTATCTTGTTCTTAAATTTTGAAATTTATATAGTGTAAGTTATCGATCATGAATGAAATAGATCTTTGTTTGTTGCTTCCGCTATGTGTTTTGTATGAGATACAAAACCGGATTTAACCAACATTTGTGTGTTTGACTGTGTTCCCTAGGTTGTTTATGTTGTGTTTCTATGCACACTATCACACTGTGTTATGCTTAAGAGTTGGTGATAAAGCTGTACTGTGGTCCTCTGTTTTGGGTTATCTCATGTCATGTTGATTCTAAAATGAATATAGTCTGATTGTTTGGTGTTATTCTCTGTTCTTTCATTGCTACTGACCTATTACTAATGTTTGAGTTTCCATCTATTGTATTTTTTTTTTTTTTGTGGGTTTTAGTGCTATGGTTTTACAGATAACTCCTACAATGAAGAAGACTACTGCCAAAAAGGGTGACAAAAGGTTGAAGATGGACAATACAAAGTTCAAGTCTCCTCAACATTTTGAGAGATACACTCGGTTCTACTTGAAGGCACCCATCATCCAAGAAAGATTTGTGGATTTGGTTGATTTGAACGACACTTTCATTCCAAATTGTTTCAAGGACAAAGGTTAGGACAAGTTCCTCAGTGATCTGCATGGGGTATATGAACCCTTAATCAGAGAATTTTATGCTAATGCTGTGTTAAAAGAAGATGAGATCAATTGCTAGATAGAAGGACATGAATTCAACATAGATTTGGATGATATTGATCAGGCACTGAGTTTTGAGGATTTGGATCATTATTTCACACATTACGAGGACAGGATGTTATCTATAGAAACTGTCCAAACTCATATTGGTGCAGTTAGAGAGGGGAGATGCCTCAACACCACTATCTTTGTAGCTGATATGAGATGCCTCACTTTGATCTTGATGTTCAACCTGTACCTAGTGAAGAAGCTGACCACAATCAACAATGCTAGAGCCATTTTCCTCATGGAGCTCAAGGAGAACACCTACATTGATATAAGTGCTCATATCTTCTTCATTATTGTGATGAGACTAGAACAACTTCAAGGGCAAAACTGATCTTCCCTAGCCTACTTATGAGGCTTTTTAGAGCCAAGGGTGTAGAAATTTTTTATTTCAATCTAGGATATT
The DNA here is from genome assembly GCF_002906115.3 of Quercus suber. Classification (NCBI taxonomy): domain Eukaryota; kingdom Viridiplantae; phylum Streptophyta; class Magnoliopsida; order Fagales; family Fagaceae; genus Quercus; species Quercus suber. The sequence continues at coordinate 598,605 of NW_027069728.1, forward strand.
TGGTGTAATCCCTCAAATACACTCTGCTTCTCATGGATTTTCACCTACAAAGCCAAAGACTCGTGCTATATGGGTGAGAAAAGAGTCTCAAAGGTGAGTGTTGCTAACTTATCCCTGATTTAATTCTTTCAATTAATTGTGGACATGTTTTCTTTTAGTTTTTGGTTGTTTTATTTTCTTAGGTTGTTTTGTTTTTAAAAAAAAAAAAATCCAAAAACATTGAAATTTTCAAAAAGAAAAAAATATTTTATTTTGTGTCTTATTTTATTTTTCTTAAGGATTACATGAAGTATGATATCTCTCTCTTGATTTAGAACATGCTTGACATTGTGGAGAAACTTTAATAGTATGTGTTACATAACTGAATGATAAACTATTTTTGATTTTGTATGAGTATGTACTAGTTTGTACATGTACTCATGGGTTAATTAAGAAATTGATATTTCTTGTTTGTGTACCCTCTATAGCTTAGTTAAGCACTAGCATGCATAGCTTTACATTGTTCATTTAGCATAATCTGTGCTTTTTGTTTTTTGTCATAATTTTTTTTTAAAACCACAAAGATTTATGTGTTTTGTATTACACATCATGAATATGTAATTGAGGTTGGCCTATTATCTTTGCACTTCATAACTATGTACCTTGTTTAGCTTAGATGAGCTTATTTTTCTGTACTTTGTTTGAGAGTTGTTTATAGTTTTTGATCATATGATCTTGATTTTGAAGTCACATGCTTTTGATTGTTAGGACTAGAACCTAAAGAGAAAAGCATAAATAACTATCTCACCACTAATTACTAGCCAATCATGAACACCTTAGTGCATATCATAGGATTTTGTGCTCGAGAAAGTGTAGCACATGCACAAAAAAAACATAAGGTGTAGCCTCGGATTAATAATAAAATTAGTGTGTATATTATTGGGCTATAATATAGATGACACAAAGAAAAAAAATTGGTGTGTACATTATCTGGCTTAAATATCAATTTCATATTGAAATAAAAATGGTGTGTACATTATAAGGAAAAAAAAAAAAAATTGTTATTGCAAGCTTGTTTTCTAGGAGATGTGAGAGTTATATGATATAACTCTTTAAGTAATAGTCTCTTTCAAACTTTTGTGATGAATTTTGTAGAAATTGTGATTGATTACTATCAACATATCACCTCACATATATCTTAAGCTATTACTAGTTGCACACACTATACAAGTTATTCTTTGCTAAACTTAATACATGATATTGTGTGTGAATTTGTTTTGGCCATCCAAGATTATATGTTTCTTGATTTTAATGCAAAATGTGTTTAATGTTTGAGTTTTGGGGACAAATTGGTTGAAAAACTTATTTTTGGAAGATCTGGGTTGAATTCAAGTGTTTTTGGAAAACTTTTAATCTCATACTCATGCATTTCATTCATGAAATACTATGTTTTGATGAGTTTCTACATAAAATTGATCTGTTTTTCAAAAAACTTATTCTTCTAGATTTTCGATCAATCGAATATGTTTCTCGACTGATCAAAATTGCAATAAAAATTTTGGTTTGAATCTGCCTGGCTCGATTGGTGCTCGATTGATGCTCAATTGATCGAATTTAATTTTCATTCGATCAAAGCTAAATTTCGACCGATCGAAAATCGGTCAGTGAATGTTTTAAAAAGAAGTTTCTCACGTGATGTTCATTATTTCCAAAACTTTTCAAACACTCTTCTCACTATTCTTTCTAGACCGATCCAATCTAAAGTCATTTTTGTCATTTTATTCCACAAATATCTCAAGGGTTTTTGTCTTCAAGCTTATGTAAGTCACTTTTACCCTTTCTTTTTCATTAAAATCACATTTTTCATGCATTTTCATTCATTTTCATTGAATATTTCGAACTAATCATTTCTTGGATTTGAGATCATTTCAGTTGTTTTTAATCAAAATAAATCAATGAGTTTTTGTTCTTAGATGATATTAACATGATTCCCATGCATTAATTTGATTAATTTTGTGATTTGAGGAAATTTGAATTTTTCTAGGGCTTGAAACTTTGTGAAATTGGGGATTTTGTTCAATTGGGCTAAATTTGATGAAATTGACTTATGTTATTGATTAATTATGTCATTTTATGATGTTTTCTAACTAGTGTAATGATTAATTGATCAATTTGGTTTAATTTTTGAAATTGGGTTTTTCAAAATTTGGGGTTTTTGAACTAAAACTCTATGTTCAAGTCAATTGATGGTTTATAAAGTAAAATTGAACATATTTCAATGCATTAGAGCATGCATCATATGTGCATTCATTACATGCACCATATAGATTGTTATTTATTGAGATTTTTGTGCTTTAACCCACTCTAATGTAGTCTACCCTAGGTTCTTTTTCTTTGTTTTTTGTTTCTGTCTTTCCTTTCCAACCCTTAACATCATGGTTAGGAAGACTAGAGCAAAGAAAGTCACCACCCCCTTTACCCTTTCTTTTGAGAGTGATAGGTTTAGAACCGAGAAAAACCAAGAAACCTATGAGAACCTTAACATTTTTAGGTCGGTATGGGCTGAGCATAAGGTCATACTAAATGAGTTAGATTCGGAGATACATAGGAACTTTGAGCGTAGGGGCTGGTTACCACTCTTAGAGGTCGAGCATCCTCCTCCGACTACCTTGATTAGAGAGTTCTATTCAAACCTCTCTGTCCACTCTGATAATTCCAACACTCAATATGTGAGGAGTTGGATAAGAGGTGAAGAGTATGTCATTACTCCTGTTGTAGTGGCCTCTCCTCATGGAGTACCTTTGGCAAAGCAGCCTGTGTACCCATACATTGAGACCCCTCCGCTTGATGACATCATGTCTTTCATCACCGGTACTACCATTAGTTGGAGTACTCATCCTCGTGTCACATCCCATGAGCTTGCTGGGCTTAATTATTTATTTTTCCAAATTTCTTGTCATTCCATTTGGCCTATCTCTCATTTACATACTATTCCCATTAAGAGATGTGCATTTTTGTATGCTCTTGTTACCGACGCTTCTATAAGTTTTCCTACTCTTTTCATTCGACTTCTTGTTGAGGTTCATAGGAGTAGTGCAAAATCTCATGGTCTTTTCTTTCTGGTTTTTATTCATAGGATTCTTTTAGATTTCGGTTTCGAGGTTTTTCCTGCATCTAAGCCCGTACATATTATAGCTTCCATAGGTGCCACCTTTCTTAGGCAAAGAGTAGCTCAGTTGAAAGCTAGCTCAAACTGCCCTAGAGTTGAGTCTTCTACAGGAGTTGCACCTAGGCCTCCATCCGGTGACCCCACTATTGAGGAGTTTGTAGACCCTACTGCTGTTGTTGATCCTCCTGCTTCTTCTTCGAGCAAGTCATCCTTGCGGAGCATGCTGAATACAGTTATGACCATTCAAGTGACGCATGGTCAACTTCTCTTGGATGTACTCACTGTGTTTCAGGCTTTACGAGTAGATTTTACGAGTGCTAGAGGTTCTACTCCGTAGGCTCCACCTTCTGATGAAAAGTCACGATTGCCCTTTAGCAATCCGTCAAAAAAGGAGGAATATATGTGCATGGAGATAAGAGGAGTTTTGTTTTGGAGTACATAGATGGTACCTAGGAGCTTCTTTGATGTATTTCATTTTTTTGGCTCATGATATGCATTCTTTTTGGCTCTATGATGTATTTATCTTTTATGGTTGAATATGTTAGGGGAAGACACTATGTTTTTTTTTTTTGTTTCTTTTATTGTTTCTTGTTTCACATGTGATACATTGGTTATTGATTTATATTATGAGGTTATTCAAGGTATGTCTTATTTTATGTTTTGTGAAATCAAGATTTTTTTTTTTTTACTTGTATTTTCCACACATGCGTTTATGTATTTGTTGAGTGTTTACGGAATTTACAGGTTAATTCAGTTGTGACTATTATCTACACTGGCAACTGATAGATAAGAGTTAGGTTGAATTGTATTTAGGGCTGTTTAATTTGAATGGGCTGTTTTTAAACTTTGAGCAGTTCATTTTTGTAATGTGTTTTGTCATGGATTACCAAAGAGGGAGTTTGTTAGATTCTAAGACTTTAGCAACTAAATGTATTAGAACTAAAATTTGTAATGTGTTGTCAAACCATGATCAAAACATTAGAGTCTAGGTTTAGACTACTCAAAGTGTGTTTATTTGTAAAATTGGAATCGAATGATTGCAGAATTTATTGGACTAAATCTGCAAGGCTCGATCAATCGAAAATTAGACTCTATCAATCGAATCTTGTGTAGATTTATTTTCTGTAGAATTTCGAATTTAGCCCAAGCCCATATGACGTGTAGGGTTTTATGTTTTACTCCAAGTATAAAAGGAAAAGCCTTAGCTACGTTTTGGATGTCTTTTGATGTTCTGTGTGTTGAATCTCTTGTGAGATCTAGAGGTGTTTACTTTTGTTAGGTTCTAAAGATTTAGGAATTTATGTATTTAGAACTCTAATTTGTATTGTTGGCAAACCATGATCAAAATAGATTGTTTAGTCTTGTTTAGGCTTGCTCAAAGTTGGGTCTTTCATGCAAAGTTGGAATCGAGAGGCTGCAGATGCATTTGTGCATTTCGGCCTGGCTCGATCGATCGAAGGAAAGGCTCGATCGATCAAATCTCGGGCAAAATGTTTTTTTGCAGAATTTTTCAGCTCAGCCCTAACTCTTTAAACGTTTTGGGTTTTCTGTTTTTACCCTAGGTATATAAAGAAAAACCCTAGCCACGTTTTTTGAGTTGTTCTAGTTGTATTGTTGCTCGTACTTTTCTGTTTTGTGTAAATCTCTTGTGAGATCTAGAAGAGCTTTCCTTTACACAAAGCTTAGGGTTTTCAAGGTAGAGACTACTTCAACATCTTGATGATTAACTCAGTTGCTACCATTGAAGCTTAAAGAATATCAAGCATGGGTACTTGTAGCTGATTGGAGAATCCAAGAAAGAAGGAGTCCGTGGATTCAGAGCTTGCACGTGGTCGTGTCAGTAAGTTCTACTGGTGGGTAGCATTAGGAAGTCAAGCAGGGAGTTTGTAAGTCCTTTTGTATGAATTTCGATTCTTTCATAATGGATTCAGGTTTACCTTAAGGATAGCTAGGTTAAGTCCTCCCCAGATTTTTACCGTGTGGTTTCCTGGGTGATCATATCATTGTGTTATTTATATTTTCACTGCTTTATATTATAGATATGATTGTATGTTTTTGATAACCTAGAATTGTATAATTTGACTAAGTTAATCACTTGGCTAATTAACTAGGTTAATCTGATTGTTTTAAGGGGTCTAAAACCATTCAAGTGGTATCAAAGCAGGTAGCTCTCTTGTTAGAGATTTTTTAATCTCTGAGCTGATCCTTGACCCCTGTTGTCATGGAGCATGGACACTCTCTTGTTGTTCCTTCTCACTTTGATGGGAATAACTATGCTTATTGGAAAGTAAGGATGAAAGCATTCTTGAAATCCATTGATAAGAGAGTTTGGAATTCCGTTGAATACGGACGGCAGAAGCCCACTACTCCTGTGAGTGAGTGGCAAACTTCTAAAAAAGAAGCAGCAAGTTTCAATAGCAAAGCTATGAATGCCATCTTCAATGCTGTTTCTATGGAGGAATTTAAGAGGATCTCTAATGTTGAGGTTGCTCATACTGCTTGAAAAATCCTCCAAACTGTGCATGAAGGCACAAAAGCAGTTAAGATCAATAAACTGCAGTAATTAACTTCTAGATTTGAAAGCATTAGAATGTCTGATGATGAATCTTTTGATGAATTCTATGCTAAATTGAATGATATTGTTAATTCTGCTTTTAATTTTGGTGAAATCTATGATCAACCTAAGATTGTTAGGAAGATACTTAGATCTTTAACTGAGGACTTTAGACCCAAAGTGACTGCCATTACTGAGAGCAAAGATGTGGACTCTATCCCTGTTGATGAACTTGTAGGATCTCTTCAGTCCTATGAGCCTGACTTACCCAAGGCAAACAAATCCAAATCAATGGCTCTTAAGTCAGTTGATGATGTTAATGTTGGTGGATTTGATGATGAGCTCTCTGCTACAGAGATTGCATACCTTGCCAAGAACTTTAGAAACTTTCTTTGAAATAACAATAGAAAGGCAAGAGCTACAAACAATGTTGAACCTAGAAACTTTAGGAAGAATGATCCCACTAAGGTTAATAATTTTGAAAAACCTAGAGAAAAAGTTGGTCAATCTTCAAACAATCCTTTGGGTGCTCAGTGTTTTAGCTGTCAAGGGTATGGTCATGTGAAATCTGAATGTCCTACATTCTTGAGATCCAAGGGTAAAGCTATGGCTGTAACCCTTAGTGATAATGAGGTTTTTGATGATGAGTCTGGATGTGACGAAGATGGAAATTTCATTGCTTTCACTGCTACTGCTGCAGTCAGTGAAACTATATCTGTTGAAGAGAACCCTTCTGATAGGGAAGTCTTTGAGGATGCAGATCTTCAAGAGGCCTACAACTTTGCAAAATTGCTTCAAAGGATGCTATGAATGTTGAACTTGGCCTGAAGAAAATTGAATCTCTTGAGCTTGATAAGAAGAATTTGCTTGTTAAATTATTTGATGCTAATGATCTTTTAAACAATGTTAAATCTGAGAACATGCTCTTGCTTGATAAAGTTAAAACTTTGGAACATGATTTATCTATTGCTAGATCTGCTAGTTCTAAACTTGATCAAATGTTGAATGTTCAAAAGTATCCTTTTGATAAATCTGGTTTAGGATATGTTGAAAGCATCTTTGATTTTGAACCACATTCCACGAACTTTGTTCCTTCTTCTTCTTCTAAACCTTTCGTGAGTGAAACTGTCAAACCCCCTGTGAGTGAGGTTGTCAAATCTGTAAAAGTTTCACCTATTAAGAAGATTAGGGTTGATCTATGAGTGTCTAAACCTAAGGATTCTACTCTTTCTAAGGACAAGATGCATGGTAAACCTGCTTGGGTTTGTCATTATTGTGGAAAGTCTGGACACATTTGTCCTAAATGTTACAAGCTTCAAGTTGCTAAGAGAGCAAACAAACCAAAGGTGCCTGTGCCTCAAGCACAAGATCCTATGGCACTTATTGGTGAATTGGTTAAGGCGTTGAACCTTTATTCCAATTCTAGAGTTGGAAATCACTCGAATGTGAATAAGAACTCCAATGTTCATGGTGCATCTAAAAGGTCTTGGATACAAAAGACTCGATCTAATTGAGTTTTTCCGACATGGTCCTTGTCCTTCATTGCTCATTACTCTATGACCATTATTCTTTGGTGTTTTTGTATTTTTTTTTTCTAGGACCTGCATTGCATTACATTCATGCATTTCATTCTAGGATTTATTTTTTTTAATAAAAAAAAAAAAAAAAGCAAAAATGTGTTTGACATTGTTTTCTTGGTTTTTGAAAACAAGGTTGGTCAATTTATTTACACATATCATGTCTTATGTACCTTTTTTAGCTTTGATGAGCTTATTTATTGCACTTGACTAGTTAAAACTTTATAGTGCATGTTGTGTGGGAAAGATGTTTATGGTGTTTATCATTTTGTCTTAATCTTGAAGTCACATGTTATTTGAGTGTCGGACTTGATCCTTTTGAGAAAGGAATAAATAAGCATCTAACCACTGTTCACTAGCCAATCATGAACACCTTAGTGCATATCATAAGATTTTGTGTACTTGTTACACGTGCACAAAAAAGAACATAAGGTGATGCCTCAGCTTAATTGCTTAATGCTTAAAATTGGTGTGTACTATTAGGCTTGATGCCATCTCACATAATTAAAATTGGTGTGTACTATTAGGCTTGATGCCATTTCACATAACTATGAGGCAAAAATTCAAAAAACTTACATGATTGCAAGCTTATGTTCTAGGAGATGTGAGAGTTATATGATGTAACTCGTTAGGTGATAGTCTCTTTTAAATTCTATGTGATGAATTTTGTAGACTCTGTGATTGATTTCTATTCACATATCACCTCACATGTATCTCAAGTTTTTGCTAGTTTGCACACACTACACGAGTTACTCTTTGCTAAACATTGTACATTGTGTTTCTTTGATTTCAATGCTTTGAGGAGCTGTTTTTTAAAATTGGTTGGATTTTTCAAAACTGGAATTTTTCCCAAAATACTGTGATCCGCTGCCTATTTCGATCGATCTAGTATGTTTTTCGATTGATCGAAAATTTTAAAATTCCTTTTTAAAAATTTCAGAGTGACTCGATCGATCGAAAGTAATTTTCGATCAATCAAAAGTTGTGAATCAGCTTTTTCAAATAGTGTTCTTTGACTGATTCTTTTAACTTTTCAAAAGTTTTTTTTCAAACTTTCATTTCTCTCTCCGACTTGGCACCGATCTACAGCGATTTTTTGTCGTTTTCCTCCAAATCTTTTGCAAAGTTTCTCTTTCCTCAAGCCGGTAAGTCTCTTTTTCCCCTCATTTTTGAGTTTATTTGCATTTTTCAGGCATTTTTCATGCATTTTTCCTGTAATTTTTGGACCTCTCTATATTTAGGATTTTTGATGTTTCATGCCCAATTTTGTGAAATTGATCACTGGGTTTTTATGGGGACATGTTATAAACATGATTGTGATTGATTAATTTGATCATTTTTGAGTTTTGTGAGAAATTGAAATTCTAGGGTTTATGTTTTGTTTTGAATTGGAGATTTTGTTCAATTAGGTTGTAATTGATGAAATTGGCTTGTTGATTGATTGTAATTAGGCATTATAATCTATGTAATGTGTTTTGTAATGCTTAATTCATCAATGCGCTTCAAAATTTTTCAAGTGCTTTTCAAATTTTTGGGGTTTTTTTGTTAGAAACTCTATGCTCGAGCCAATTTTGTGCAATTGAACTTAAAATTGAACTTTGTTTGCTCTATATTTTTTTTGTGCTAACTTGCAGTCTGCCCTTGGTTTTTATTGTATCTCTTTTTGGTTTTCTCTTGTGTCTCTGTCCTTTCCTTAGCATCATGCCTAGGAAAACTAGGGCTCGTAGGTCTGTCCCTGAACCTACTCTATATTTTCTGTCACACATGCGTTTATGCGTTTGTTGAGTATTTCAGGAATATACAGGTTGATTCAATTGAGCTGCTGTCTACACTTGCAATTGATGGATAGTAGTTAGGATTGAATTTTAGTTTTTATGAGCATTATTTATATAAAGGCCTTTCACTTGTAAACTTTGAGCTTTTAGTTTATGTTTTGTCACGGATTGCCAAAGGGGGAGTTTGTTAAGTTCTGAAGATTTAGAAATTTATGTATTTAGAACTCTAATGTGTAATGTTGGCAAACCATGATCAAAACACTATGTTTAGTCTTGTTTAGACTTGCTCAAAGTAGTGTCTTTCATGTAAAGTTGGAATCGTGAGGCTGCAGATGCATTGGTGCATTTCGACCTGGCTCGATCGATCGAAAGAAAGACTCGATTGATCGAATCTCGGGCAAAATGTTCTTCTATAGATTTTTCCAACTCAGCCCTACCTCATTAAACGTTTAGGGTTTTATGTTTTTGCCCTAGGTATATAAGGCAAAACCCTAGCCACGTTTTTGTGAGTTGCTTTGAGTGTATTATTGCTCATACTTTGCTGTTTGTGTGAATCTCTTGTGAGATCATTGAAGAGTTTTCCTTCACATAAACTTAGGGTTTTCAAGGTAGATATTTTTCAACATCTTGATGATCAACTCGGTTGCTGCCATTGGAGCTTAAAGAATAGCAAGCGTAGGTGCTTGTAGCTGATTGGAGAATCCAAGAAAGAAGGAGTCCGTGGATTCGAAGCTTGCATGTAGTCATGTCAATAAGTTCTACTGGTGGGTAGCATTAGGAAGTTAAGCAGGGAGCTTGTAAGTCCTTTTGTATGAACTTCGATTCTTTCTAGTGGATTTGCTTTTTACCTTGAGAATAGCTAGGTTAAATCGTCCCCAGGTTTTTCATCGGTTTGGTTTTTCTGGGTGATCATATCTTTGTGTTCTTTATATTTTTGCTGCTTTATAATTGATATGATTGTATGATTGTTTTAACATATAATTGCATAATTTGACTAAGTAACAACTTGGCTAATTAATTAGGTTAATCCAATTGTTGTTTTAAGGGGTCTAAAACCGTTCATGATATATTTTATGTAATTGGCTAATCTTTTGACAAAATGCAATTTACTTGTAATTGGGTAGATCTAGGATAAGTTTAATATTTCAAGAAACAAGAGTTCAAGTCAAGTATTAAAGCCACGAAGATTGGACCAAGAAGCAAGTGAAGAAAAACTGTTCATTAAATCTCAACAGATACCTCGACAGAAACAGTATCTATCGAGACTTAAGAACGAAGCTCGACAGAAGCTAAATCTGTCGAGATCTACAAAATCAGAATTTCCAAATCTAATTTTTGGCTCATGCTAACATATATATATAAGGTTTATTTTAAAGGTCGTCATACATAGAGAACACATGCAGAAAGTAACCTAGTGCTTTATTCTCTCTGCAAGAAGTTACTGCGTCTTTTGTGCCTTAGGGTTTTGTATTCAAGTGCTTCTTGATCTTCATTATTGATGAAGTGAAGAACTTTACAGCCAACAACATCTTCTTCAAGTTGCTGGGAGTTAGTCCCATACTAGGATCTGTGCATCATTGGTTAGTCATGTACTGGGATTCGTGTAAAAAGGTTGGCACTCATATATTGAAGAGTTTAGAGGTTCTGAAGTGGTAGAAGGTTTCTACTGTAAGTTCATTTACGGGGATTGTAGAGTCTAGGGATAAAGGTTTTGTACTAGATCTGAAACTTCTCTTTACTATAGTAAATTCTTTTCGGAAAGGTTTCCCCCCAAGTTTTTTACTGTGAAACTAGTTTGTTTCATTTGTTTTCCTGGGTCATCATATCTTGTCTTATTTACTATTCCGCTGTGCATGATATTGACATGATATTGATATTTGTTTGTTTTAACAAGGTTTATTAATAATAAATCTAATTAAAAACTTGGGTTTAAAACTTGTTAATTCTTTCAACCGGGGTCTAAATTTTGAAACACCTCAAGATAAAGTAAGTAATAAATGACAAGTATAATGTAACAAGTAAAACGCGATTAAGTAAACATGATATGAAACATATGAGTAACTTGATCAAACACTAAATAGTCATATGGAAATGGCTACAATGATCACTTAGCAAAGCAAATGATCATCCAAACATGCAATCAATAAAGCATAATAGCATAAGGATGTATGCATGTTCAACACACAAACACGATGCAATGAAAGAAAGAAAGAATAGATACTAAAAGTAATTCAAAGCACCATAAAGAAAATAAGAAAACAAACATAAAGTAAAACAAAACAAAACATGGTTTTCTTACAAAAATATGTCTTCTCTCCTTTGTTATATTCATCTCCCCTATGGAATTTCTCCCCATACAAATGTGCATGAGTCCAATAGACTCTCTAGTATACTCTCCAGTATACTAGGATCTGTAGCTCTCCCTAACAAGGTGGGTGTGTTGTTGAAACCTTTTTAGGGTTTTCTTTTGAATAGACTCCTTATACTTTTATGGTTAATAAGGGTATATATAATATGGGAGAAGGGTATAAGAGTCACACTTATTTAATGACCATGAATGCCACAATGATGTCAAAAATTCTTCACTTAAGGTCCCCTTTGATTCTTAGGGAATGACTTCCCTTTTGCCTTAGACTTTGCCACAATGGCTTTCTATTCAACGATTGCACTGTCAATCTTGGGCTTCTCCACAACCTTTGCCGATACAAACTTCATCTCCCTTTTAGGTTTAGCACTTTAACTTCCTTCACTAGTATCCAACATTGCCCGAGAAGGACTTTTGAGATGAAAGTACTGTTAGGTTCTAAGGTCTTAGGATTTTATGTATTTAGAACTCTAATTTGTAATGTTGGCAAACCATGATCAAAACATTGTATTTAGTCTTATGTAGACTTGCTCAAAGTTGGTTTAATATTGTAAAGTTGGAATCGAGTGGCTGCAGAAGTACTTGGGACTCTCGGCCTGGCTCGATCGATCGAAGAATAGACTCGATCGATCGAAAATCGCACAGGTTGAATTTTCTGCAGAATTTCCAACTCAGCCCTACTTCATTAAACGTTTAGGGTTTTATGTTTTTACCCTAGGTATATAAATAAAACCCTAGCCACGTTTTTGAAGGTTGTCCATATTGTATTGTTGCTCATACATTGCTGTTTTGTGTGAATCTCGTGTGAGATCTTTGAGGAGCTTTCCTTTACACAAAACTTAGGGTTTTCATGGTGGAGATGATTTCAACATCTTGAAGATCATTACTGTTGCAACCATTGGAACTTAAAAGAAAAGCAAGCGGGGAGCTTGTAGCTGATTGAGGAATTCAAGAAAGAAGTAGTCCGTGGATTCGGAGCCTGCGCGTGGTCGTGTCAGGAAGTTCTACTGGTGGGTAGCATTAGGAAGTCGAGCGGGGAGCTTGTAGTCCTTTTGTACGAACTTCAATTCTTTCATAGTGAATTCAGGTTAGCCTTGAGGATCGGTGGGTCAAATCCTCCCCAGGTTTTTACCGTGTGGTTTCCTGGGTGATCATATCTTGTGTTATTTATTTTCCGCTGCATTATATCTTGATATGATTGTTTGGATTGTTTTAACCTAGAATTGCTTAATTTGACTAAGTAACAACTTGGCTAATTAATCTAGGCTACGCAATCTGTGTGTTTAAGGGGTCTAAAACCGTTCAAGTGGTATCAGAGCTGGTAGCTCTTTTTGTTTGAGATTTTTAATCTCTGAGCTGATCCTTGACCCCTGTTGTCATGGAGCATGGACACTCTCTGTTTGTTCCTCCTCATTTTGATGGGAACAACTATGCCTATTGGAAAGTAAGGATGAAAGCATTCCTGAAATCCATTGATGAAAGGGTTTGGAATTCCGTTGAATACGGATGGGAGAAGCCCGCTACTCCTGTGAGTGAGTGGCAAACTTCTGAAAAAGAAGCAGCAAGCTTCAATAGCAAAGCTATGAATGCTATCTTTAATGCTGTTTCTATGGAGGAATTTAAGAGAATCTCTAATGTTGAGGTTGCTCATACTGCTTGGAAAATCCTCCAAACTGTGCATGAAGGCACAAAGGCAGTTAAGATAAACAAACTGCAGCAATTAACTTCTAGGTTTGAAAACATTAGGATGTCTGATGATGAATCCTTTGATGAATTTTATGCCAAACTGAATGATATTGTTAATTCTGCTTTTAATTTGGGTGAAATCTATGATCAACCTAAGATTGTTAGGAAGATTCTTAGATCTTTAACTGAAGACTTTAGACCCAAAGTGACTGCCATAACTGAAAGCAAGGATGTGGACTCCATCCCTGTTGATGAGCTTGTAGGATCTCTTCAATCCTATGAGTCTGACCTACCTAAAGTGAACAAATCCAAATCAATGGCTCTTAAGTCAGTTGATGATGTTGATGGTGGTGGATTTGATGATGAGCTCTCTGCTACAGAGATTGCCTATCTTGCCAAAAACTTTAAGAACTTTCTTAGGAATACAAATAGAAAGGCAAGAGGTACTTACACTGCTGAACCTAGAAATTTTAGGAAGAATGATCCCACTAAGGTTAACAATTTTGAAAAACCTAGAGAAAATTCTGGTCAATCTTCTAATAACTCTTTGGGTCCTCAGTGTTTTGGCTGTCAAGGGTATGGTCATGTGAAATCTGAATGTCCTACATTCTTAAGGACTAAGGGTAAAGCTATGGCTGTAACCCTTAGTGATAATGAGGTTTCTGATGATGAGTCCGGTGGTGACGAGGATGGAAACTTCATTGCTTTCACGGCTACTGCTATAGTCAATGAAGGCATATCTGCTGAAGAGAACCCTTCTGATGGGGAACTCTCTGAAGATGCAGATCTTCAAGAGGCCTATAACAAACTTTGCAAAATTGCTGCAAAGGATGCTATGAAAGTTGATCTTGGCCTAAAGAAAATTGATTCTCTTGAGCTTGAAAAGAGAAATTTGCTTGTTAAACTGTTTGATGCAAATGAACTTTTGAATAATGTTAAATCTGAGAATATGCTTTTGCTTGATAAAGTTAGAACTTTGGAACATGATTTATCTGTTGCTAGATCTGCTAGTTCTAAACTTGATCACATGCTGAATGTTCAAAAGTATCCTTCTGATAAAACTGGGTTAGGATATGTTGAAAGCATCTTTGATACTGGACCACATTCCACTACTTTTGTTCCTTCTTCTTCTTCTGGACCTTCTGTGAGTGAGGTTGTGAGTGATACTGTCAAACCACCTGTGAGTGAGGTAGTTAAACCTGTAGAAGTTTCACCACCTAAGAAGACTAGGGTAGACTTAAGAGAATCTAAACCTAAGGAGCCTACCAAATCTAAGGACAAGATGCATGGTAAACCTGCGTGGGTTTGTCATTATTGTGGTAAGTCTGGACATATTCGTCCTAACTGTTACAAGCTTCAAGCTGATAAGAGAGCAAATAAACCAAAAGTGCCTGTGCCTCAAGCACAAGATCCTATGGCATTAATTGGTGAATTGGTAAAGGTGTTAAACCTTTATTCCAATCATGGAGTTGGGAATCACTCAAATGTGAATAAGAACTCCAATGCTCATGGTGCATCTAAAAAGTTTTGGATGCAAAAGACTCGAAATACTTGAGTCTTTCTGACATGGTCCTTGTGCTTCATTGCTCTATTCTTTTGTGACCATTGTTGTTTTTTTTTTTTTTTTTTGTGTTTTCTTTGTTCTAGGACTTGCATTGCATTACATTCATGCATTTCATTCTAGGATTTATTTGTTTTCCTTTAAATAAAAAAAAAAAAAAAAAAAAAAAAAAAAAGGAAAAGAAGGAAGCAAAATTTATGTTGAACATAATGTTCTTGATTTTTGAAAAACAAGGTTGGTCAATTTATTTACACATAACATGTCTTATGTACCTTGTTTAGCTTGGATGAGCTTACTTTATTGCACTTTACTAGTTTGAGCTTTGTAGTGCATGTTGTGTGGGAAAGATGTTTATGGTGTTTATCACTTTGTCTTAATCTTGAAGTCACATGTTATTTGACTGTCGGACTTGATCCTTTTGAGAAAGGCATAAATAACCATCTCACCACTGTTCACTAGCCAATCATGAACACCTTAGTGCATATCATAAGATTCTGTGCTCGAGAAAGTGTAGCACATGCACAAAAAGAACATAAGGTGTAGCCTCAAAATAAATTAAAACTGGTGTGTACTATTAGGCTTGATGCCAATTCACTTAATTCAAACCGGTGTGTACTATTAGGCTGAATGCCATCTCATGCAAATAAGAGGCAAAAATACAAGAAACTTACATGATTGCAAGCTTTTGTTCTAGGAGATGTGGGAGTTATAGGATGTAACTCTTTAGGTGATAGTCTCTTTTGAATTCTATGTGATGAATTTTGTAGACTTTGTGATTGATTGCTATTCACATATCACCTCACATGTATCTCAAGTTTTTGCTAGTATCACACACGACACAAGTTACTCTTTGTTAAACACTGTACATGCTAGTGTGTGTTTTTGGTCTGACCAACCAAGTTTGAAAATATCTTGAGATTTATGCACAACATATTTGTTGCTTGAGAAAATATAATGGGAGGTTGATTGCAATTTGTTTAAGAATATTGGGTTCAAAATTTTGGGTTTTTGAAAAAGCATTCCATCTCATACTCATGCATTTTGTTTCTTCAATTTAATGCTTTGAGGAGTTATTTTCAAAATTCGGCTTGTGTCTTTCAAAAACTGTGATTTTTCCAAAATTTAGTGAGCCTCTGCCCATTTCGATCGATCCAACCTATTTTTCGATCAATCGAAAAAGTGCTCTCATTTGTCTTAAAATGACTGTGCTTTTCGATCGATCGAATGTAATTTTCGATCGATCGAATATCGTGGAAAAGCTTTTTAAAAGTTCAGTTCTGACTTTTTCAAAGGTTCTATTCAAATTTTTTTCAAACTTTTCTCTCTCTCCGCGTTGGCAAGGCTCCACACCTCAGGATTTTTGTCGTTTTCCTCCGTTGTTTTTGCAAAATCTCTCTTTCCTCAAGCCGGTAAGACTCTTTTGCCCTTCCTTTTGATGTTATTTTCATTATTTCATGCATAAATCCATGCATTTAAGGGTAATTTTCGGACTTGATTCTTTTTGGATTTTCTGTTGATTCAAACCTTATTTTATGAAATTGATCATTGGGTTTTTGTGGGGACACATTATATTAATGATCCTTGGTGGTTAATTTGATCAATTTTGTGTTTTGTGAAAAATTGAAAATTCTAGGGTTTGTTCTTGATCCGAATTGGGGCTTTTGTTAAATTGGGTAGAATTTGATGAAATTGGCTTGTTGTGTTGGTGTAATTAAGCATTATAATCTATGTGCTGTGTTTTGTAATGCTCAATTCATCAATTTGTTGCAAAATTTTCAAGTGGTTTTTCAAATTTTTGGGATTTTTGATAGAAATTCCTTGTTCAAGCCAATTTTGTCCAATTACTCTCAATTAAACTTAATTTGTCACTGCATTTAGATCATGCATCACAACATTTTATTGTTCATGCATCATATAGATTTTTGTTCTATATTATTTATTGTGCTAATTTGCAGTCTGCCCTTGGTTTTGTTTTCTCTTGTTTCTTTGTGTTTTTCTCTTTGTGTCTCTGTCCTTTCCTTAGCACTATGCCTAGGAAAACTAGAGCCCGTAGGAGTGTTCCCTCACCTTCTCCTTCACCCCCTCCATCCTTTGATAGTGAGAGGTTTCCGAGTGAGGAAAACCAAGAGACTTTTGAGAAACTGACCGTTAAGAGAAAGATTTGGGCTGAGCGTTCTGTGCTGTTAGATGAGCTTGATCCTGCCATTAGGGCAAATTTTGAGCGTCGGGGTTGGTTACCCTTGGTGGATGTTTCTGATCCTCCTCCACCTTCTGCCTTGATTAGAGAGTTCTATTCGAACATCTCTATCCGCGTCTATGATTCCAACACTCTAGTTAAGAGTTGGATACGAGGCGTAGAGTACACCATTACTCCTCGGGTAGTGGCTGATGCTCTAGGGGTACCTTTGGTCCAGCATCCTGTCTATCCTTATGATGAGTCTCCCGAGATTAGCGATGTTTTGTCATACGTCACTGGTACTACTGTCCAGTGGGGTTCTGATCCTCGGATCACTTCTGCTGAGCTCTCTGGGTTGCACTATCTGTTCTTTCGGATAGCTTGTCATTCGATCTGGCCTATTTCCCATGTTCACACCATTCCTCTTGAGAGGTGTGTTTTTCTGTACGCTCTTGTTACTGATGCTCCTATTAGTTTTCCCCATCTTTTTCTTCGTTCTTTGAACGAAGTTTATAGGAGTTCATCTACTGCTCATGCTCTTGTTCATCCTATTTTCATTCATAGGATTCTTCTCTATCTTGGTCTTGGTGACTTTCCTTCCTCTGAGCCCGTCCATGTGATAGGACCTTTAGGTGCGTCTTTTCTTAGACAGAGGGCCGCTCATCTTCGAGCTGGTTCTAAACACCCTAGATCTGAGCCCTCTAGTAGTGCACCTCCTCCTTCTTCTTCTGCAGGTATGGCTGGTGAGGATATTCCTATTCCTGTTGGTGATGATGATGCTGCTGCTGATGTTCCTCCACCTCCTTCGGCCGACTTTGATGTTCGTCGTACTTTGGAGACTGTCATGACTGTTCAGCAGGCTCATGGTCAGATTTTGGTGGACTTGCTGGATGAGATGCGTGCTCTCCGAGCTGATCTTGCGCGTCTTCATTCACCCTCACCACCTCCTTTTGATGGCGACTTGTGATTGCCCTTTGGCATTCCGTCACAAAAAGGGGGAGTGGAGTTTTGACTTGTAGTAGAGTTTTTGTAGTTAGGGGGAGTTTTTTTTTGTTTTAGAGGAGCTTGTGGATTTTTAGATTGTATCTATGTGCTTCACTTTGTATATCATTTTTGGGGATATTCATGTTAGGGGGAGTAACATTGATTGATATACATGATATTTTTTATTGATTCTTGTTGCTTTATGATTCACTGCGTATTGATTTATATTTATGACTTGTTCATTTTTATATGTCTTTATTTTGTGTTGTGTGGATCTTACAAGAATGTTATACCTGTTGTTTTACTCTTTACTGTCACACATGCGTTTATGCGTTTGTTGAGTATTTCAGGATTATACAGGTTGATTCAACTAAGCTGCTGTCTACACTTGCAACTATGGATAGTAGTTAGGCTGAATTGAATTTTATGAGCATTATCTTTGTAAAGGGCTTTTTATTTGTAAAACTTTGAGCTGTTAATTAGGGTTTTGTCACGGATTGCCAAAGGGGGAGTTTGTTAGGTTCTAAGGTCTTAGGATTTTATGTATTTAGAACTCTAATTTGTAATGTTGGCAAACCATGATCAAAACATTGTATTTAGTCTTATTTAGACTTGCTCAAAGTTGGTTTAATATTGTAAAGTTGGAATCGAGTGGCTGCAGAAGTACTTGGGACTCTCGGCCTGGCTCGATCGATCGAAGAATAGACTCGATCGATCGAAAATCGCACAGGTTGAATTTTCTGCAGAATTTCCAACTCAGCCCTACTTCATTAAACGTTTAGGGTTTTATGTTTTTACCCTAGGTATATAAATAAAACCCTAGCCACGTTTTTGAAGGTTGTCCATATTGTATTGTTGCTCATACATTGCTGTTTTGTGTGAATCTCGTGTGAGATCTTTGAGGAGCTTTCCTTTACACAAAACTTAGGGTTTTCATGGTGGAGATGATTTCAACATCTTGAAGATCATTACTGTTGCAACCATTGGAACTTAAAAGAAAAGCAAGCGGGGAGCTTGTAGCTGATTGAAGAATTCAAGAAAGAAGTAGTCCGTGGATTCGGAGCCTGCGCGTGGTCGTGTCAGGAAGTTCTACTGGTGGGTAGCATTAGGAAGTCGAGCGGGGAGCTTGTAGTCCTTTTGTACGAACTTCAATTCTTTCATAGTGAATTCAGGTTAGCCTTGAGGATTGGTGGGTCAAATCCTCCCCAGGTTTTTACCGTGTGGTTTCCTGGGTGATCATATCTTGTGTTATTTATTTTCCGCTGCATTATTATTCTTGATATGATTGTTGGATTGTTTTAACCTAGAATTGCTTAATTTGACTAAGTAACAACTTGGCTAATTAATCTAGGCTACGCAATCTGTGTGTTTAAGGGGTCTAAATTCCTGTCAAGTACATTATTGAGCTTGTTATTTGTTACGCACTTAACTTTTGCATTTGCTTGAATCACTTCTAGTTCAAGAAATTTGGTCTTTGAATAAGCATTCAAAAACTGTTCTTTCAAATTCTCGAATTCACATTTTGAATCTTTAAGTTGCACAAGAGTGGATTTGTGGTCTTTTTCGATTCTCTTCATCTTCTTAACCGCACTCTTTGCTACTTTGGCATACTTGCCACAATTCTCAAGCAATGCATCATATACAACTTGAAGCTTTCTATCACCTTTGTCAAGGTATTATTCTTCAACAATAGCTTGAACTTTTTCAACATCAGTGTGCTCACCGAGTTCCTCATTCAATTCTTCTAGTTCTCCCTTTGTGTCCGCTTAGGTAATTGACAAAAAGGTACAATAATTACTATCACCATCGCAGCTATCTTCCAAATCTGAACTTGAGATCTTGGAATCACTAAGGGTGGTTGTTAACACCTTACCCTTTCCTCTTAAATAGTTTAGGCACTCCCTCTTCAAATGTCCATGCCTGTTGCATTCATTGCAAATGATTCCTTGAGATGGTGATGACTCTTTAACATCATTCTTCTTGAAATATTTCTTGTTATTCTTGGAGGATGAAGATTTCCTTTTGCCAAATGACTTTCCATTATTCTTCATTTTCAAAAAATTTCAAAAATTCTTTGCAAGGTAAGCCACATCTTTCTTAACAGCATCCTTATCCGAGGACTCATGCTCGCTCATTTATGGTCTAAAAAGCAAGGGACTTGCTGTTTTTGTGAGATGGCAGCCCAAGCTCATAAGTTTGAAGTGAGCCAACAAGTTCCTAAATATTGATGGTATCCAAGTCCTTCCTCTCTTCAATGGCAATGACTTTGGCCTGGAAGCTTTCGGGTAGAGACCTTAGGTCCTTCTTCACAACTTTAGTGTCTTCTATCTTCTCTCTGAGATCAAGCTTGGTGTTGACAATCTCATTGAGTCTACCATAAAATGAGTCAAATGACTTGTCCTTACTCATCTTCACTTCCTCGAATCGAGTAGTGAGAATTTGTAGCTTTGTGTCTATAACCTTCTTGGTAACCTCATAGGCAATCTCAAGGATCTTCCACGCTTCTTGGGCGGTCTTCACATGTGATATCCTATGAAATTCGTCAGTAGACACACCACAGAAAATAGCATTAATGGCTTTGCTATTTGCATTAGCCAAAGCAATAGCGGCCTTATCTCATTTGGCCTTAGGTTTTTCTAGTCTAACCCATCCAATCTCGATGAAGTCCTACACACTCTCATGGACAACACATAAGAAAGCACGTATACATACTTTCCAAAATGCATAATTGTTCCCATCGAAGAAGGGAGGTGCATTAAGGGATTGAGGTTGATCCATCTCAAACGGGGTCTAGAATCACACAAAGATAATTAAATCTAAATATGTGTACCCACTCTGATACCAATTGAAAGCTCAAATAGTTTAAAACACTATTGCTTGTTTAGATCCCCAATTTTAAACAAACAATTAGATTGCTTTTACCTTACTCTAAAACATGTAATGCAATAAGGCTAGAACTACTCTAAAACATATGCGTATACAATAACCAATGGGTATAAAGCATAAAGAGTAAGGGAAGAGAGATGCAAACACAAGATAACACTGGGACGTGTTATTAAAGAGGAAACCAAAGTATTCAGCGAAAAAACCTTTCCGCGGACCGCCAAGCCAAAATGATCCATTAGTGAATAAATTTGGAGTACAAGGATATCAAAAGACCCTTCAAACATGATTTTATTGTATTCAACAAGTGAGTATGAGTTGAGTAATTTATGACTCTCTCATATTTCATTTGTTTGTTGTGGTTTTGTCATGGATTGCCAAAGGTGGAGATTATTTGCACATATGTGGAACATGTTATGAACATATGTCATATAGAATTGGCTACTCCTTTGACAAAACGCACTTTACTTGTAATTGGGTAGATCTAGAATATGTTTAATACTTCAAGGAACAAGAGTTCAAGTCCAAGTATTGAAACCATGAAAATCTATCCATGAATCAAATGAAGAAGTGCTGCTCATTAAAGCTCGACAGATATCTCAACAGATGTATCTGTTGAGATTTAATATTTGAAGCTCGACAGATAGCTCAGCAGCTGCATCTATCAAGGATTACGAAATTTAGATTTCCAGATCTATTTTTCACACTTATCCAAGCTATTTGTGTAGGGTTTCTTTTCTCACAACCCAAGACATATATAAGGATTATTTTAAGGGTCGTCTAAGCAGATGCAACTTGATGGAAAGTGATTATTCACTCAAATTGTGACCGGAGACAATTTGCCCTAGTTCATCTTTCTCTTGAAGAAGCTATTACGTTTGTATACCAAGGGTTTTGTAACCAAGGAGCTTCTTGATATTCATTGTGTGGATGAACTGAAGAACTTTGCAGCTAACATCTTTTTCAAGTTGGTGTGTTAGTCACGTACTGAGATCCGTACATTGATTGGTTAGTCACGTACTTGAAGTCGTGCATTGAAAAGAGAGATTGTCACTATATTACAAGTCCAATTGTGTATTGGGGTAATGGTTCAACTGTAGCTTAGTATAAGGTACTGGGATTCCTTTACTTATAACCACTTGTTTTGATAATAGTGGATTCTCGAGAATGTTGACCTTAAATTCACTATTAGGATTTTGCCTCAGTGGTTTTCCCTATTCATAAACAAATCACCTGTGTCAAATTTAATTTCCGCTACATTTAGTTTAATTGGTAATTTGTTTGTGCTACCACGCTTATTGCAAGTTTTCACTTGGTTAATTAATTGGTTAATTTACCTAAGGGGTCAATACATTATTGGCCTATTATATTTGATGAAATAGGTGTTGTGCCGCACAAGAGACACGAGGGTGCCGCATAAGAGACAAGAAAAAAGAGAAAGTAGCCAAGAAGGAGTCGCTTAGAGAAAAAGAAGACAATCAAGAGAGAGGGCTGTGCGTGGAGAAGAAAATAGAAAGGAGAGTGCAAAGTGTTGCCGCCTTTGAGAGAGATAATTTGTGTGTGTGAGAGCAAAGAAAAACAAGAGAGATTTTTCTTTAGCCGTTAGATATACATAAGAATTATTGTAATTGATTTGATAATAGTGAATTATTCGGAGTTTGTCCCGTGGTTTTTCTCTTCAAAGAAAAAGGGTTTTAGACATAAATTTTGTGTTCTTGTGTGTGATTGTTATTTTGGATGCCAATATTGTTGATAATATTATTTGAGACCCAACAGAACATGCATAGAGGATCACATGAAGAACTTATTAATGGTAAAATAATTTCCCCAGGTCAGGCTCTACATGAATAAGAAAGATAATCTGAGAGTCCATGAATACTTGACATTGTTTGTCAATAAACAACTCTCTAATTGCTACAATGTTCCATTAGGCTTGTGGCACAATAAGGAAGTGAGACAACTAAAATAAATTGACAGTATTACACTCGCAATTAATCCAAGAGACCCAGATTACATAGAAAGCAAGCCAATAGCAACACCACTCACAATTGCCACACTCACCAATGTAGAAACATTATCATAGTAACCGCAGTGGCACCCCCTATTTCATTTTCCACCACAGTGTTTTCTTTTAAGAGAAAGTGGATTCCCTTGGATTATATTGTTCTACAATGGCTTGTAAGAAGAAAGGGCATTGGTATTTGATTATATTCATCTTCTTCTTCTTTTTGTGCTTTATACGTTTTGGTTAATTGTGTTAGGGTTTGTGCCCTAAAATCCAATTTATTGGCATGTCACGAATAATTAAGTTGTTTAATTATTTGAGATTATTTATGAACTAATGGGACATTATCTTAGTCCATGAGATGCATAGTATGTGATTTATGTGAAAAGTCATAGAAAGATATAAATCACAAGTTCTTTGTAAACTCAAAATTTTTGTTCATAGTCAGTGATGAAATTGGGCATTTCATCTGCGAAGACTATAACATATCAACTAAGATGATTTGTCTTGATCATGGAAGTAGAGACTTCTAGTTGGTATTTTAACATGTTTTGAGAGTTAAGACATATTGAACTGGACCGCTGTGAGATTTATTATTCTCCTAAAGATTGTCAATTGAATAATAAATCTCACGACTTCTAATTACATCAACTCTAAATCCTGAGAGAATAATGGACCTGATCATGAGATGTAGGTTGCTTTAATATATCAGGAGTGAGATCTATAAGTTATGGTCAAAACCTCAGTATGTTGGGCAGCCGCATTTAGTGTTGATGGAACATATATTCTCAAGATGGAATTCATAATCTCTTAACAGAGATATAAAATATTCCCTTGAGATAAGTTTAATGAGTTTGGTTATTCAGAGTGTTGGGCCCAACCACTTTAGTAAAGAGTTACTAAAGTATATATTTATGAAATTGGATTTCATAAATATATTATGAATAACATAAAGGATTAAACCGGGTACTCAAGGATTAAGATGTAGTAACCTTCAAAGTGGCAGTCAATATTAATGATTTTGTATTACTACGAATATTTTAATGAAGGGGTTGAATGTATAATAAAGTCTTGGGATATAATTTATAAATAAGTCCTAGAGCGCAATTATATTCTTATAGTGGTATTGAATATAATTAATGGTAACTTTGGACTTGTCAAGAGTTGACGGAAAAGCCCAAAGCCCAAAGCCCATTGGAGCTAGTGTCTTATTGGTCCCTTTGGTCCCATCTCAAGCCACAAACTAAAGCCCAATTGGGTAGGCCCAAAAGGCTAACCCAATTAGAAATCAATCATTATTTAATAAGTGTTATTAAATAAAGAAGCTATGAGAATGGTTTAACGTTCGTAAGATGAAAAGAAAAAAGAAATCAGTTTTTCTCCACAAGGAGAAGGAGAAGGATTTTTCTTTGAGAATCTATGTACAAAAGACTGATTGAGAGACCACACATCTCGGGCACCATGTGGAATTGAGATGAAGATTAAAGGTATTCTCAAGTTTGGTTTTGAAATTCACTGCACCAAGGTACGCTTTTTATTCTTTGATTCTAGAATTCATGGTTACATGTTTATCTTTCATGATTGAAGTAGATCTGTGTTTTTGTTGCTTCCGCTGTGTGTGTTTTTGTATGAGATACAAAAACCAGATTTTTCCAACAAATGGTATCAGAGCGGTCTTCAATATCATGCTTGTATAACATGTGATTGAATTTTAGAATTAAAGAAAAATCGTTTTCTTGATGTTTTTATTTTCTGCAGTAAAGTTTCTGCATAATTTTGTTTTTGGAACTGCCATGATTGATATATGAGATATATTAATTATTGTTTGTTTCCACGGCTATAATTTCTGTTTTCTGCCGTGTGTTTTTGGTGTTTGTATTCATCAAGGACACCATCTACACATCTTGCGAACAGGTATATTGAAGTGGTTTATAAACATAATCGGATAGGAATGATGTACATTGATTCTCATGCAATCATTTAATATTCGACTTTGCCATCACTTTTAAAGTTTTCTTAGATGAAACTGGTAGAACGGTCAAAGCATGAGAATTTTGTTTTGCATTGGTTGGTTATAGTTGACAGTTGAATTTTGTTTGATAACCGTTCCCAATGCCATTAACTTATTTGAAACATGATGATATCGGGTTCATACCTAGGATGAATATCATGTTGGTTATTATATTGTATCAAGTGGCATTTGACTTTTCGCTAGTGATACGTATATGATTGTATGGTAAATGTGTACTGTTGTTAATCTTGCTTGATATATTTATATGTTATCAAGGATTCAACGCCTAACTTCATGAATAGCTTAATATATATTAATGTGCGGATGTACAAACCATGATATTAGTTCATGTTTATATGTATTAAGATCTGAATGTTGAACGAGTATTGATGCTTGCCTTGCATTCTATTTTTTCATTATCAAACAATTGGTTAATGCTAGGATTATGAAATTTATTCCTAATGAGATTAGGATTGTGTTTTCAAGGTTTCTAGCGTTATTAGGGTTCTTGGTAATGATATTGAAAACCATAATGTTTGATCTGAAAATCTTCGTTGATAAAGTCAAAAAGTGTTTTTGGAAGAAAACAATGTTCAAGAAAAACCCTAGAAAACTGCCTTAGAAAATTTTTGGAAATTCGAGTTTCACGAGTTTCGATCGATCGAAAATCACTTTCGATCAATCAAGTGAAACAGTGATTAGACCTTTTAATTAGATTGATTTTTGATTGATAGTCGATCGATCGAATTTGTTTTTCGATCGATCGAGAGACAATCGAGTATCGATCGAACAAGTCAGGTGGTCAAGTTCGAATTTTTTAATTTTTTCAATCGATCGAGAGGCACATTCGATCGATCGAAAGAAAGAAAATTAGAATTTTTTCTAAGTGTTTTCAAGTTTTTTAAGAGCAGCTTATGTGTGATTAGATTACACATGGTTCTAACTAAAAGACCTAATGAGATCAAAGATGTTAGTTTAATAGAACTCTTGGTACTAAATCATTTAATGATTAATAGTCCTTAATTTATTTTAATTAGAGGTTTTTAATGAGATTGAAGTTCTTATTAAAGTTATATAGTTTCTATTGAGATTAGAATACTTTATCTAGTAAATTAAGTAAATTAAGGATAGAGTTCTATATAACTAATTTTTGATTCGTTAGTGTTTAAGGAATCCTAAATAGTTTAGGACTTCCATTTTAGTTAGTGATTCTAATAAGATTAGAGTCTTTATCAAGTGCAAGGTTATTAGTTGTGATAGGATCACAATTATTTAAGAAAGACCCAAATTACGAGTGAGAGTGCTGAAATAGCCCTTTTGTTAAGTTTATTGTAATGTGAATAGATACCTTGTCTTGACTTCGAGTCTTGCATTCCATGCGGAGGGTATTTACTTCATGGATTACAAGGTTAAACTTCTTTGTGATTGCGCAAATGTTCGTTACGCTATTGTGACGTGACATAGTTATATCACATTGAATTTAAACAATTAAACACACTTGATTTGTAGGGTTAAAATTGTGATTAGATCACAGTGATTTCAAGACAATCCACTTGTTTTAAAATTTCTAGTGGGAGAGAGATACAAGGGTTGGATCTCACGGCCTCCATTGTTGGTTCGTAGTGGTGTGGGGTAAACATCTCGTCTTGGCCTCGAGCCTTGCATTCCATGCGGAGGATGTTTATTTCATGGTATTATAAGATTGAATTTCCTGGTTTATAGTGGTTTGATCAAACACCTTGTCTTAGCCTCAAGCTTTGCATTCCATGCGGAGGGTGTTTTTATCATGGTACTACAAAATAAGACTGTTAAAGGGATGAAATGTGGCTACATATGATTCTAGACAATGGTGTACACTAGACTAAGTTTGATAGCATCCTCTATGCTAAGTTCTTGCTATTATTACTTAGAGGCCAAAGGAAGAGCGGCAAATTATTTTTGTTTGGTAAGAGTTACCATGATAGCATTAATAAAGAGAATAATTCTCGCCTGATCATAGTAATTGGTATTCACTCTATGCTGAGGAATATTAATTGTGGGATTAGGTTGTCGTTGCACCTAGTATAGTATGTTTTCAGGTTCCATATTATATGGTTATGGATGCAAAATGATAATGTCCTGGTATTTAAGTTCATGGTCTCAAAATAAAGTTGTCATAAATTTTTTCCTCTAGCTACTATTTTAGTTGAATCACATTAACTAAGAAATAATTTTGGACATGGTGCTTAAAGGAGCTGAAGTAAATATTCATGTTTTGATTTAGCATTGTCATAATTTCCTATACATGATGCATTTATGGAAGATAGCTTATGATATGATCATAGTCTCCATTGAAATGCTAATATGTTATATTGGCTTCTATCTCAATTGTGCTACTGCATGAGATGCAAGAGTTAGTACTAAACTTAGACTTTATATTAAGTCTAAATGAGATGTTTGGTATGAATCATATTGAGTGCTAAGAAAAGCTTAAGAAGTTCCAATTCTATATCATTTTATGAAAATATTTTATTTTTAAAATGAATTGGAATTCTTGGATGTAGAGATTAAATGTTAATCTCATGTGGATGTGATCCACAAGTCCTTGTTAGAATCATTTGATCAATTCAGATTGTTTTGAAAATAAATTCTTTTTATATTATCTGAATTGATTAGTGAATTCTATGTAACGGAAGACATCCTAAAAGCTAAGGCTAGGATCAATATGATTTAATTCAAATTCTTAGCCTAAACCAAAGGTAAGGGTGATAAGAAGAGGAATTATAATACCAAACAGTTGGACAAGTTAGTTGCCCTAGTAATTGCCAAAAGGAAATTAGTCTCAAAAGCATGACCAAAAGGAAATTGTTTCTGTTTTGGTAAAGCTAAGCATTGTCCATGATTGTTTTCTAGATGGAAATTTATATGTTTTACTTTTTAAAGAGAAAGTTTCCATCCTTTGGTTTTGTATGTTTTGGCACTTATGTCTAGATCTTATTAATCTAAATGGTATTCAAGATTGGTGAAAGATGGGCTTTTAGAACCATTATTTTGTTATATTCAAATCTATGAATTCTATTTAGAGGATAATATGATCTAGGGTTCCTTTTTGTAAAGGAATAAAGTTCCAATAACTTCTTTAAGTTAGTGCATACATAAAGGAGGAATAGGGCTCTTTCAAAGTAAAGGTAGATTGTTCTAGAAGAAAAATGTCAAAATTTGTTATAGGACAACTATAAAGTACATTTGGAAATGAGTTGGTTGTATTAGATACACCACAATACATTATTCTAGATATATAGCTAATACACGAGTACAATATCGTAGTGGGAGGATTACCAAATAAATTCATACTTTTGGGATAAACTTTTGAAGTCATTCCATAAGGATATGAATTTGATCATCGGTCCTACGTAAAGGCAATAGATGATATGAATATGGATTACTGATTCAAGGTTATGAGAATAGAATTAGATTCTATTTAAAGTCTATTTCCACCAATAGTCAGTTTGACTCTATCTAGATTCTCTCATCCATTATATTTCATTTGGATGAAATATGGCAATGGATATCAAGAAAGCTTCTTTTAGTAGCAATCTTGAGGAAGACATCTATATGATGTAACTAGACTTGTTCATAGCAAAGAACCAGTAGTGTTTAGTATGCTAGTTGCTTAAAATCCATTTATGGACTAAAGCAAGCATCTAAATCATAAAATATCATCTTTGATCAAGAAATCAAATTGTTTGATTTTGATCAAGTATTAAAAGGCCTTATGTGTGCAAAAGCTATATAGAATAATAAATTTCTTAATGTATGTTGATGACATTCTAATCATTTAGAATGATATAGAGTTATTGTCATCAAAGGAGTTTTTGGTTGTCTAGTCCAGTTTGATATAAAGTACTTGGGAAAGACTAGTCACATCCTAAGAATTATAACTTTATTAAAATTCAAAAATTAGGATGTTGGGTCTATCTTAAACTGCTTAAATAGATTAGTGTCTAGCTAAGTATAGCATGAAATACTTTAAGAAAGGATTCTTTCCTTTTTAAGTTTAAAGTTCCTTTATAAAGGACTATGGTCCTAAAACATATAAAAGGAAGAGCATATAAGACGATTCCTTATATCAATCGATAGGAAGTCTTTATGCTATGCTAAATACTAGGCTAAATGTCTATTTTGCGGTGGGCATAGTAAGCAAATACCAAGTGAATCAAAGATCACTTATTTTAGTGGGAGTAAAGCATATACTCAAATATCTTAGGAGAATGAGGGATTATATGCTTTTCCACAAAAGTGAGGTTTTGATAGTAACTGGACATACAAATACTGACTTTTAGTTTGATTGTGATTCATGAAGTTGGACTTCAAGATATGTGTTCATCCTAGGTGGTGAAGATACACATCAAGCGTAAGTATCATCTCATTAGAGAAGATATGAATACGTGAGTAGTAGTAGTAGAAAAGATAATTTATGCATTAAATCTAGCTGAAACTTGTTTCCAAGCCTTGCCTTAGAGTGACTATGAATTACTCTATAGGGAGATAAGTGTCGGATATGTGGTAAATTGTCTTTGAGGGCAAGTGGGAGATTGTTAGGGTTTGTGCCCTAAAATCCAATATATTGGCATGTCATGAATAATTAAGTTGTTTAATTATTTGAGACTATTTATGAACTAATGGGACATTATCTTAGTCCATGAGATGCATAGTATGTGATTTATGTGAAAAGTCACAGAAAGATATAAATCACAAGTTCTTTGTAAACTCAGAATTTTAGTTCGTAGTCAGTGATGAAATTGGGCATTTCATCCGCAAAGACTATAACATATCAACTAAGATGATTTGTCTTGATCATGAAAGTAGAGACTTCTAGTTGGTATGTTAATATGTTTTGAGAGTTAAGACATATTGAACTGGACCGCTGTGAGATTTATTATTCTCCTAAAGATTGTCAATTGAATAATAAATCTCATGACTTCTATTTACATCAACTCTAAATCCTAAGAGAATAATGGACCTGATCATGAGATGTAGGTTGCTTTGATATATCAAGAGTGAGATCTATAAGTTATGGTCAAAACCTCAGTACGTTAGGCAGCCGCATTTAGTGTTGATGGAACATATATTCTCAAGATGGAATTCATAATCTCTTAACGAAGATATAAAATATTCCCTTGAGATAAGTTTAACGGGTTTGGTTATTCAGAGTGTTGGGCCCAACCACTTTAGTAAAGAGTTACTAAAGTATATATTTATGAAATTGGATTTCATAAATATATTATGAATAACATAAAGGATTAAACAGGGTACTCAAGGATTAAGATGTAGTAACCTTCAAAGTGACAGTCAATATTAATGACTTTGTATTACTACGAATATTTTAATGAAGGGGTTGAATGTATAATAAAGTCTTGGGATATAATTTATAAATAAGGCCTAGAGTGCAATTATATTCTTATAGTGGTATTGAATATAATTAATGGTAACTTTGGGCTTGTCAAGAGTTGACGGAAAAGCCCAAAGCCCATTGGAGCTAGTGTCTTATTGGTCCCTTTGGTCCCATCTCAAGCCACAAACTAGAGCCCAATTGGGTAGGCCCAAAAGGCTAACCCAATTAGAAATTAGTCATTATTTAATTAGTGTTATTAAATGAAGAAGCTATGAGAATGGTTTAACGTTCGTAAGATGAAAAGAAAAAAGAAATCAGTTTTTCTCCACAAGGAGAAGGAGAAGGATTTTTCTTTGAGAATCTATGTACAAAAGACTGATTGAGAGACCACATATCTTGGGCACCATGTGGAATTGAGATGA
Organism: Quercus suber; assembly: GCF_002906115.3. NCBI lineage: Eukaryota > Viridiplantae > Streptophyta > Magnoliopsida > Fagales > Fagaceae > Quercus > Quercus suber. Next base: position 629,126 of record NW_027069728.1, read on the forward strand.
AGATTAAAGGTATTCTCAAGTTTGGTTTTGAAATTCACTGCACCAAGGTACGCTTTCTATTCTTTGATTCTAGAATTCATGGTTACATGTTTATCTTTCATGATTGAAGTAGATCCATGTTTTTGTTGCTTCCGCTGCGTGTGTTTTTATATGAAATACAAAAATCAGATTTTTCCAACAAATTGGATATGAAAATTTCCTTTGCACCATTGCGTAGCAGCCCTTCAAGAGAGCTAAAATACCCAATTTTTGAAAGTTGGGATGGTACTAATGTTGCGTTTCACACATTGCAACCAACATACACTTAAATTCCCGAATTAGAGCACTAACACCTCCACCGGGGTCCTTCTTACATGCTTATATTAACGTGAATTCATTCACAGTAGGAGCTTTCCATTTTCATCTGGTTAGACAAATATGTGATCCCTGTGGCATCTATAAAGTGTAATGCAAATTATGTGTTTGATTAAATGCTTCTATGAACTGTCTATGAAGTGGATTTTGCAAACAAGTTTAATGGAGGTGGTCCTTTAGATAGAGGTTGTGTCAGTTGGAAGATTATATTTTCCACTGTTGGTTTAAAGCTGTGGCAAATATAATTTTAACATATGCACTACAATAATTGATTTTCATAACTAGTGAATCAGGTCCTGCACATGGTACATGGATAGGCATGACCATATCTTGTTCAGGTCCAATAAAATTTGCTGTCATTTGAGATTTGTTGAAGTCTACAATAGTGTATTTTTTTTTTCTTTATTTGTTATGGCTAAGGAAGAAGAAAATGAGTTGAATTTTCCCATTTGTTGCAAATATTGGTTCATCTCTTAAAGAGTATTGTTCATCTATAAAAGAGTATTTCGGCAAAGAAAAATCAAGAGCAACCACAACCTTTTAGTGAAGAGATACATGCAGTGGCTTCAAAAATGTCTAGACTTACACGGCTTGAAATATTCAAAATAATTGAGAAGTTAATGCATGGAGGTGCAGAGGACTTTAGGTTTTTGAAAAGTCTTTCAAATGATGATGACAAGAAGGACTAGATATGACTTCTACTTAGCCCCTATTAATTTGTTCTTTTGGAAGTTGTGTAAAAGACACATATTTTGGGTATTTAACCTATCTCTCTTGATATATAAATTTTTAGTTGTTAATAAATTTAAAATAATTATTTACTTGAGATTTTGAATGTTGTGAGAAAAAACCCATGCATTTGGGTGTCCTCTTTAGTTGATATAAAACATTTTAGTTGTCAATAGTTGGCAAGATATTTTTTTAGTTGGCTACGACTAAAAATATTTAGTCATCATCTTGTCAATTGGAATATAAATATTACCTTATGTATTTAAAATTAAAAAGTAGAAGGATTAAGAAAAATAATAATTAAAAAATGTATTTTATTGATCTTAAATCCATATCCAAATCCAAACCCAAATTTAGGTATCCAAACAATGGAATTTCAAATGATGAATATTAAACCCTTCATTGTTTAAAAAGATCCAAACAAGGAATTTTTAAATCAATGGATTTCAAATCAAGACATTTCAAATTAATGGATTTCATATCCAAATCCAAATGCAAATGTTGACATCCAAACACAACCTCAGGTCCTTCTAAACACAACTTTCCATAGATCTATAGATTCTATATGCTCTTCCTCTCTATTCAAATTTCTACAATCTCAGAGTATTTAGGCTCTTATTTTCTTTGATTTCTTTTTCACTCTCAGAGAGAGAGAGAGAGAGAGAGAGAGAGAGAGAGAGAGAGAATATATATATATATATATATAGCAATCACTGTCTCTATCATTTTCTCTACAAAAATTTGGGTATGCGGGAATCTTTGATCGGAGTAAGGAATATTCTAGCAAGCTAGATCAGTAGCACCGACAAAGATCTGCTTTGGCATGCATCTTCGCCAATCTCAATCAAGGTCTGAACCTGTCAACGACCTAATTTTTCATTTTCTAATATCTGATTGAATATTGTGCACTACTTTTGTTGTTGTATTTGTTTTTATTGATTGAATGTGGCAATTAGGTTTTGGTTTTGGTGTGTGATTTAGGGTTCAATTTTGGTGAATATAGGCTTTTAATGTGTGATTTAATTTGCTCCTTCAAGCTTCATTTAAATACTCATCTGATTTTTGGGAGATTTTGCTGTGTTTAAGTAAGTTGAGGTGCTTTGAAACATATAAATAGGTAAATATGCTAGGTCTAGATATTTTTTACTTTGGATTTTTGTCCCACCTTGGTCTTGTTGGAGTATGATAGGAGTATGAATGGGTAAATATGCTAATGATTATTTTTTGGATAGTATGTTGTTTACAATCAGTGGCTCTAGAGGTAAGTAGGAATTTGGAAGATTTATAATTCATTAGATGTTAATCTCTGTTTTCACATTATTTACGATGTAAGAAGGCTTCTTAGAAGAAGGGCTTTCAACTAATTTTTTTCTGAATTGTAGTGACTAGAGATGTCATATATAGGCTGGTCTAGTGGTAAGTTGTAGTGCCAATTTGGAAGTCATAAGTTATCTTCCTTAATTTAGTATACATGGTAAGTGTTTGTAGTGATAAGGATGATATGCTGGTGTGAATGTGATTGTTATGAAAGAACACAAGCTTTAGGCCAGTACTTACTGTTAGAAACACAGAGTGAATAGTATTGTATTTCTCTATCAATAGAATATACATGAGTGCCTTTATATAGGAGGCAGATGTGTGCAATACTAGAGTGTAGTACAAGTAAGAGTGCTATACAAGTAAACTAGATGGGCCTAAGACCCATTACACGTCAACAGCCCCTTTCAAACTCAAGGTGGGTGTGAGACCAAGTTGAGGTTGTCAACCAAAGCACGAAGGTGTCTTTTAGGATGTGACTTGGTGAAAATATCAGCAAGTTGATCTTTAGAGGAGACCGAGAATAGCTTAAGAGCACCATGGACAAGATGATAATGGATAAAATGACAATCAATCTCGATGTGTTTAGTCCGTTCATGGAAGACATCATTGGGAGCAATATGAATGACACTCTGGTTGTCATAATAAAGAGGAGTAGCAGAGGATGTGTACATACCTAAGCCCTTAAGAAGCCATCGTAGTTAAAGGAGCTCAAATGTGTTATCAGCAAGGGCACAATATTCTACTTTAGTACTAGAGCAGGCCACATGGGATTGCTTCTTGCTTCGCCAAGAAATTAGAGAAGAACCAAGGAGAAAGCAATAACTAGTGGTGGACCAACGATCAGCCAGCCCAAACAGCATCAGAGAATGCATGGAGAATAAAAGGAGACTAAGCTGAGTAGAAAAGGCCATGGAAAAGAATGCTTTTCAAGTAAAGAAGAATACACAAAACAACAGCATAATGAGTCGATCGTGGAGCAGACAGATACTGGCTCACCTGGTGAATAGCATAGGAAATGTCTGGACGAGTAAACTAGGCTACCAACCAATCATTTATAAAGAGATGGATTAGACAATGGTTTCCTCCGAAGTGTAAACAGTCTTGCTATCAGTGCGTCTAGCCCGAGACAAAAGTTAAGAAGTATACTTGGCTTGAGTAATATAAAGACCATCTGTGGAATGAGTGATTTCAAGACCCAAGAAATAGCTGAGATATCCAAGATCTTTCATCTCAAACTGCTGACTGAGAAAATCCTTGAGTTCTTGAATGCCACTAAAGTCATCACCAATTATGATCATATCATCCACATATAGGAGAACCAAAATGGTGCCTTTGTCAATGCGACGAAGAAATAAGACAGAATCATAAGGACTGGTAGTGTAACCTAAGCGAAAAATGGTAGAGTTGAACTTGGCAAACCAAGCTCGTGGAGCTTGTTTAAGGCCAGAGAGTGCACATCGAAGGCAACAAACCATGTTTGATTCAATAGAGAGACTAGAAGGAGGTTGCATATAAACTTTTTCACTTAAATCCCCATTAAGGAAGGCATTTTTGACATCCATCTGAAAAAGCAGCAATAGCTAAGAGGACACGAACAGATGAGATACGAGCAACCAGAACAAAAGTCTTTTCATAATCAATCTCATGCTCTTGTGTAAAACCTTTTGTAACAAGACGAGCCTTATAGTGCTCAATGGACCCATCAGAGCGAGTCTTAATCTTGTAAATCCACTTACAACCAACCACAGACTGTCCAGGAGGAAGAGTAACCAAATCCCAAGTATGGTTTTTGGATAATGCATCAAGTTCCTCTTTCATCGCTGATAGGACAAAAAACTAATTGACCCCTTATGGTGAATTAATTGATTAATTAGCCAAGTTTAATTAATTAATCAAATTAATCATGCAAACATGTGGTAGCACAAACAAATCACCAATTATACTAAGTATGCAGCGGAAAATAAATTGACACGATGATTTGTTTACGAATGGGGAAAACCTACACGGCAAAAACCCCACCGGGTGATTTCAAGGTCACCACTCCCGAAATTCCACTATTATCACAACAAGCGGTTACAAGTAAAGAAATTCCAGTACCTTATTCCAACTTACAGTTGAACTTTTACCCCAATACCCAATTGGACTAGTTCTGTAGTGACAATTTCTCCTTTTAATGCACGACTCCTAGTATATGACTAACCAATTGCGCGGATCCCAGTACACGACTTCAATCACTAACTAAAGAAGGTTGTTGGTTGCAAAGTTCTTTAGTTCATCCAGACAATGAAGATCAAGAAGATGCTTGGTCACAAAATCCTACGGTGTACAAATACAGCAACTTCTTCACAAAAGAGATGAACTAGGGCAAAACTCTATCTCCGATCACAATTTGCTTAAACAAACTTCGCTCAACACTTGTGCAACTTGTCTCCCCTTTGACGGCCTTTAAAATAATCCATTTATATGTCTAGGGTTGTGAGAAAAGAAAGCCTAAAGACATATTCATGGATTGGAAGAAAATAAATCAAAAATTTTGTTTTTCTTAAACCTCGATAGATGCCTATCTGTCAAGCTGCTATCGAGCAGCTGTCGAGCCATGGGGCTGGAACAGCTTCTTAAGCTCGATAGATGGCTAGCTGTGGAGATTTAATGACAGACACTTCTTCAACTTGAATCTTGGACAGACTTGCATGGCCTCAACACTTGATCTTGAAACACAGTTTCTTGAAGTATTAAACACATCCTAGATCTACCTAAATACAAGTAAAGTGCGTTTTGTCAAAGGATTAGCCAATTACATAAAATAGTGACATATGTTCCTAACAAGTGAATGACATATGTGCTAACAATCGCAATCTACCAGAAAGGGTCAGTGGAGGCCTCACGATAGTTGTGAGACTTGTGAAGTGTAGCAAAGGCAGTGTAATAATGATAGTCAAGTAAATGTGTAGGAATGGATCTTACCCAAGTTTAGTGACAAGGTGGAATGTCTTGTGGAAGATCTTCAGGCGGAGCAGAAGCAGGGGACCTAGGCTCAAAATGGGGTAGCTCGTCATTAACCGGTTCATCTTCCACCTTTTCATGAGAGGGTAATCCAGGAGAAGTATAAAAAATATCTCATGGTTGGATAGAGAAGTCGAAAAGAGAATCAAGAGTATTTACAGAAGGAACATATGACTCGTGTGGAAAGATTTCTAAAACAGAGGAGCTAGTTAGGGAACAACAAAAATGAAAGAGTTCAACAAATCAGCGGTGTTCCTAAAAGACAATTGAAGTATTAAACACATCCTAGATCTACCTAAATACAAGTAAAGTGCGTTTTGTCAAAGGATTAGCCAATTACATAAAATAGTGACATATGTTCCTAACAAGTGAATGAGATATGTGCTAACAATCGCAATCTACCAGAAAGGGTAAGTGGAGGCCTCACGATAGTTGTGAGACTTGTGGAGTGTAGCAAAGGCAGTGTAACAATGATAGTCAAGTAAATGTGTAGGAATGGATCTTACCCAGGTTTAGTGACAAGGTGGAATGTCTTGTGGAAGATCTTCAGGCGGAGCAGAAGTAGGGGACCTAGGCTCAAAATGGGGTAACTCGTCATTAACCAGTTCATCTTCCACCTTTTCATGAGAGGGTAATCCAGGAGAAGCATAAAAAATATCTCATGGTAGAATAGAGAAGTCGAAAGGAGAATCAAGAGTATTTACAGAAGGAACATATGACTCGTGTGGAAAGATTTCTAAAACAGAGGAACTAGTTAGGGAACAACAAAAATGAAAGAGTTCAACAAATCAGCGGTGTTCCTAAAAGACAACATTACGGAAAACACGAAGACAATGAGAGACAGGATCATAACACTGATACACCTTTTGAGTTTTGCCATATCCAAGGAAACAACAAAGTCTAGATTGGGGCTCAAGTTTGTTGTGCTGATGAGTTTGGAGAAGAATGAAACAAGCAAAACCGAAGGAGCATAGGCGATGACAATTAGGGGGTGACCGAAAAAGGTGCTCATATGGAGTTTGATTATGGATGATAGTGCTTGGAATGCAATTAACAGCATGAACAACATGAAGAGCAACTTCACCCTAAAATAGGGTAGGAACTTTGACAGAAAGAAGAAGAGCATGAATAGTGTCAAGAATATGACGAAGTTTTCTTTCGGCTCAATCATTTTGTTGAGAGGTACTTGGACAAGTTAGGTGATGTATAGCACCATAGGAATGCAACAAAGCTTGGAAAGCATATTTAGTATATTCAAGAGCATTATCAGATCGAAAAATTTTGATACGTTTGGAAAATTGTGTTTCAACCATTTTTGCAAAGTTAATGTAAATTAGTAATATTTTAGAATGGGATTTCATAGGAAAAATCCAAGTATAACGAGAATAATCATCAATAAAACAACAAAATATCGAGATCCACCAATACTAGCAACAGGAGAAGGTCCCCAAATATCAGAATGAATTAACTCAAAAATACTATTAGAGATAGATTCACTATTATTGAAAGGCAAAGCTGGCTGTTTTCCTAACTACCATGAAGTACAATCATAATTGTCATTGGACACAGAACCTAATAAACCCCTAGAAGCTAACTGTTGTACTGAAGAAAAGGGTGCATGACCAAGACAAGAATGCCAAAGTGTAAGAGAAGGTAAGGAAAAAACTATAGCAGCTGTAGCAGCAACAGAAATAGGAGTAACTGGTGGAAGATGAAGGTTGTCCATGGGAAACATACGCCTAACACTAGGACTAGTCCCAAGCTCTTACTCCGTCCTTGGATCCTACACAATAAATCCAGAATAGTAAAAAATAAGGCGATATCCTAGTTCAGCTAATTGTCCCATAGAGCGTAAATTATAGGATAGGTCAGTTACATGGAAGACCCCAAGAACTGAGAGGTTAGAGGTCAAAACAAAACCTAGACTATTTCCATTCATGGTGGAACCATCGGCTATATGAATATTAAGAGGATGTGGTGAACGTTCAAGTTTGGAGAACAAGGACAAGTGAGGTGTCATGTGATTGCAATAGGCAAAATCAAAAAGCCTGAGAGTGAGACTTACCAGGTAAAACTGATAGAGTGGTGGAAAGAGATGCATTACCAGCCATACGAATTTCCTGAGTGATGATGTCCTGTAGTTTAGTAGATGAGAGGTTGATAGTGGATCCAGAAGACTGGGACTCAACTAAGATAGAAGGCATTGGCAGAGTAGACTTAGTATTAGCAACAGCAGCAGTAGATTTGTTGCAATGGTAACAAGTCTCAATAGTGTGGCCAGGACGCTTACAATAGTTGCAGAACTTTTTGTTGGTCTGCTTGTGATGATTGCCAGAGCCAAAGGTATCAACCCCTGATTACGGAGGTTGCTCTATAGGTGGAGCAGATGGAGCAATAGCTAGAACATTAAGCTTATTCTGGGCTTGAAAGGTTGCAAGACGAGCTTCTTCTCCAACCAACTCATTTACAATAATATCAAGAGAGGGAGGAGGACTGCGATTAAGACGTTGATCTCGGATGGGCTCATAATCCTTGTAAAGTGACATCAGGAATTCATAGAGATGAAATTCATCTCGAACAATAGCATATTGCAACTCAGCCACTGACTAATATTTCATGGATCCGTGAAAGGTGGAGTATCTTTTGGATAACATATCCCATGCAGATTTTGCATTATCAAAGCTGCCTAACAGATTGAAGATGGAGGAAATGGAGGTGTTCCGAATCCAAGTGAGGATTATGTGGTTGTGACAATTGATGGAAATAAAGATAAATGCAGCGGAAATTAAGTTTTAAACGGATCTACTTCATTTGATATTGATAACACGTACTAAGTAAATTTTAGAATTTGAGAACAAGAGATCATACCTTGAAGCGGTGAATTTCAAAACAAAAATTGAAGCACTTGGGACTACTTTTAATCTTCACTCCAATTCCACTAACGCCCAAGATGTGTGGTCTCTCAATTGGTAACAAAGGGATGACTAGTGCACTAAGGTGTGAACTAGTGCACTAACGATCAGATATGATTAGTACAACCTGAATCCACACACCAGGAATCCGTGGGATTCTGTACCAAACATATTTCTAGAAGGAATGTATTAATCATACCTTTGTTCTTGGCAACCTTGAATATTGGACAATTTCTCTTCCAATGCCCTTTCTCACCACAATGGAAACACTTTCCTTTGATCTTCTTTCCTTTATCAGTAACCCTTAAGGCAATTTGTTTACCCTCTTGCTTGGTAAAGTCCTTCTTTTTCTTCTTCTTACCCTTGCCTTTCGGCTTAGGTTGAGAAGTAGAAGTTTCACCAACATTGGAAGTGCCAAGAATGCCTTCTGCCGCTACCAATTCATTCATTAATTCAAACAAAGTATAAATCTTTTTGTTCATATTATAGTTAAGTTTGAATTCCTTGAATGATTCTAGTAGTGACTGGAGTATCATATCCACTTGGGATTCTCCATCAATATCGGCACCTAAAACTTTCAATGTATTCAGATTAGAGATCATTGTTAGACAATGCTCCCTCACTGAAGTACCTTCAGCCATTCTGGTATTATAAATTTGCCTCATGGTCTCTTGGCTTGCAGAACGGCCTTGCTCACCAAACATCTCCTTCAGACTTAGCATGATGTCTGAAGCTAGTTCTACATCCTGCATTTGATGCTGTAAAACATTTAAGATAGATGCTAGAATGTAGCACTTGGCCATCTCATTAGATTTCTGCCAACGATCATATCGTTGTTTTTCCTCAGAAGGAGCATCTAATGAAGGAAAGCTAGGACATGGTTTAGTAAGAACATGCTTATGCTCCTCAGCAGTAAGAACAATGTCCAAATTTCTTTTCCAGTCAACATAGTTGGATCCAGTCAGTTTGTTTTGATTAAGAATAGTTACAAGTGGGCTAAATGATGCCATGTTATAAATCTGAAAACAATAAACATGAATATAATTAATAAATTGGACATTATCTATTTAGCATATAAACGTATAGTATGGAACCTTAATAAAACCATAATATAATATATGCAACGACAACCTAATCCCGCAATTAATATTCCTCGGAAGCGAGGTCATACCAATCACTATGATTAGGCGAGAAACATTCTCATTATTAATGCTATCATGGTAACTCTTACCAAACAAAAATAATTTGTCGTTTTCCCTTCAACCTCTAAGTAATAATGACATAGCTCCGAAGGGAGGTTAACATTACACTTAGTCTATTGTATACCATTGCCTAGAATCAATGTGAATCACTAAGTAACTCCACGGAAGCGTGGTCGTTCTCAATGATAAAACACATTTCATCTATCTTTAAGAAGTTTAACTTGTAGTACTATGAATCAAACACCCTCCGAAGGGAGCAAGGCATATACGCCAAGGCGAGGTGCTTAATCACACTACTTTAAACTGATAATGGAGGCCGTGAGATGCAACCCTTGTATCTCTCTCCCACTAGATGTTTTATATAAAAGGTTTCTAATTATAAAGTATGCATAATCTAATTACACATAGTCTTAGTACTTTTACATGTGAAAACACTTAGAAAAATTTCTAATTTTATTTCTTTCAATCGATCGAATGTGCCCCTCGATTGATCGAAAAAATTAAAATATTCGAACTTGACCTTCTGACTTGTTCGATTGATACTCAATTGACTTTCGATCGATCGAAAAACAGATTCGATCGATCGACCAGCAATCGAAAATCAATCTATCTTAAAGTCTGATCACTGTCTCATTCGATCAATCGAAAATGATTTTCGATCGATCGAAAATCGCGAAACTTAAATTTCCAGAAATTTTCTAAGGCAGTTTTCTTCGTGTTTTCATGAACAAACAACTTTCAAATGAACATGATGGTCAGAGAATGATATCAAAACTGAAATTCATTGATGCTAAAGTCTTAAAGATCAATTTAACATACTTAAATTCAAATTTAATCAACATCATAACATCAATTTCAGTTTTTATCAAATCATAGTTTCAATAACATGCAGAAAATTAAAACATAATCTTCTAACAATATGAAACTATCATCTCCAATTCTAAAACTCACAAAACATGTTAAACAATACGAAATTGAAGACCGCTCTGATACCAATTTGATGGAAATTAGAGATGAGTGCAGCGGAAAATAAGTTTTAAACGGATCTACTTCATTCGATATTGATAACACGTACTAAGTAAATTTCAGAATTTGAGAACAAGAGATCGTACCTTGAAGCGGTGAATTTCAAAACAAAGATTGAAGCACTTGGGAATACTTTTAATCTTCACTCCAATTCCACTAATGCCCAAGATGTGTGGTCTCTCAATTGGTAACAAAAGGGATGACTAGTGAGTGACAAAAACTCACATGCACACCATTTCAATGTTGTTTTTCACACTCTGAAAAATCTGAACGTTTTTCCCTTTGTATCTAACCAATTTATCTAATTGGGCTGGCCTTTTGGGCCTTACCAATTGGGCTTAAGTGTGTGGCTTGGAGTGGGACCAAAAGGGACCAATAAGACACTAGCTCCAATGGGCCTTGGGCTTTTCTGTCAACTCTTGACAAGTCCAAAGTTACCATTAACTATATTTAATACCACTATATAAATATAGTTGCACTCTAGGTCTTATCTATAAATTATATCCCAAGACTTTATTATACATGCAACCCCTTCATAAAATATTCGTAGTAGTACAAAGTCATTAATGTAGACTACCACTTTGTAAATTACTACATCTTGATCCTTGAGTACCCGGTTTAATCCTTTAAGTTATTCATCATATATTTATGAAAACTAATTTCATAAATATATACTTTAGTAACTACTTACTAAAGTGGTTAGGCCTAACTCTCTGAATAACAAACCCATTAAACTTATCTCAAGGGAATATTTTATATCTCCGTTAAGAGACTATGAATTCCATCTTGAGAATATATGTTCCATCAACACTAAATGTGGCTGCCCAATATACTGAGGTTTTGACCGTTACTTTAGATCTCACTCCTGATATATCAAAGCAACCTACACCTTATGATCAGGTCCATTATTCTCTCAAGATTAAGAGTTCATGCAAATGTAAGTCGTGAGATTTATTATTCATTTGACAGTCTTTAGGAGAATAATAAATCTCACAGCGGTCCAGTTCAATATGTCTTAACTCTTAAAACATATTAACACATCAACTAGAAGTCTCCACTTCCATGATCAAGAAAAATCATCGTAGTTGATATGTTATAGTTTTCGCAGATGAAATGCCCAATTTCATTACCGAGTACGAACTATAATTCTGAGTTTACAAAAAACTTGTGATTAATATCTTCTGTGAATCTTCACATAAATCACATACTATGCATCTCATGGACTATGTGATAATGTCCGAATATTCATGTTACCATTATTTCAGATAATAATAAAACAAATTTATTAAACACAATATTAAGTCATACATAATGTCAAACTTAATATCATACATAGCATCATACAATAGGATTTAAGGGCACTAATCCTAACAGAAAGAATGCAAGGGTACCTGAACCGAGTTAAATGTCTGCAATCAGAGTTCAAATCTTTTAATTTGATATACATCCCTAGAAATGATAATGCACATGCTGATTCTTTGGCCACCGCTGTTGATGGAACATATATTCTCAAGATGGAATTCATAGTCTTTTAACGGAGATATAAAATATTCCCTTGAGATAAGTTTAATGGGTTTGTTATTCAGAGAGTTAGGCCTAACCACTTTAGTAAGTAGTTACTAAAGTATATATTTATGAAATTAGTTTTCATAAATATATGATGAATAACTTAAAGGATTAAACTGGGTACTCAAGGATCAAGATGTAGTAATTTACAAAGTGTTAGTCTACATTAATGACTTTGTACTACTATGAATATTTTATGAAGGGGTTGCATATATAATAAAGTCTTGGGATATAATTTAGAGATAAGACCTAGAGTGCAACTATATTTATATAGTGGTATTAAATATAGTTAATGGTAACTTTGGACTTGTCAAGAGTTGACAGAAAAGCCCAAGGCCCATTGGAGCTAGTGTCTTATTGGTCCCTTTTGGTCCCACTCCAAGCCACACACTTAAGCCCAATTGGTAAGGCACAAAAGGCCAGCCCAATTAGATAAATTGGTTAGATACAAAGGGAAAAACGTTCAGATTTTCCTATGCAAGAAACATCATTGTGAAATGGTGTGCATGTGAGTTTTTATCACTCACTAGTCATCCCTTTGTTACCAATTAAGAGACCACACATCTTGGGTGTTAGTGGAATTGGAGTGAAGATTAAAAGTAGTCCCAAGTGCTTCAATCTTTGTTTTGAAATTCACCGCTTCAAGGTACGATCTCTTGTTCTCAAATTCTAAAATTTACTTAGTACGTGTTATCAATATCGAATGAAGTTATTCCCCTTCAAGGTACGTTTAAAACTTATTTTCCGCTGCACTCATCTCTAATTTCCTTCACTTTCATCTTTTGCTTTAAATTCCCCTTGCACTTGGCCGACGACTAACCTTGAGTCCAAGAACACCTCCACTGACCTTCCTCCCATTCTTTGAACCATAGCCATTTCCATCAGCAGAGCTTCATACTTAGCCTCATTATTTGTGGCCGTGAAGCCTAGTCTTAATGGCTTTTCAATAATGATTTTCTCTAGGGATATTAACACTAGGCCCATTCCAGATCCCTTCTAGTTTGCCACACCGTCTATATATACCTCCCAGGATGAGGGGCCTTTTTGAGATATTACGCCAATCGATTTTTCATCCATGTTCTGTGCTGGTATTAATTCTTCTAACGAGGGCTCAGTAAACTCGACTACTAAATCTGCGAGAACCTACCCCTTTGTGGAGGTACGGGGCATATACTTGATGTCAAAAACTCCTAGAATAGTGCCCCATTTGGCTATTCTTCTTGTGTAATCTGCGCTATTGAGTACGGTCTTAAGTGGGAGTTGAGTAAGGACAATAACTGTATGGCTTGGAAATAATTAGGAAATTTCCGGGTACCAAGTAATACTATTAGGATGGCTTTCTCCAATGGTAGATAACGGATCTCAGCCTCATGCAATGATTTACTCATGTAGTAAACTGGCCTTTGTACACCTTGGTCCACTCGTATCAACACCAAACTTATAGCATAAGGAGCCACAGCAATGTAGGCAAACAAGACTTCATCTGGCTCAGGACTGGACATGATTGGCGGTCGAGCTAAATAGTCTTTAAGTTGTTGGAAAGCCAACGCACACTCTTCAGTCCACTCAAATCCTTTCCATTTCTTGATCAACGAGAAGAAAGGTCTACGCCTATCTGCTGATCGAGAGATGAATCGGTTCAGAGCAGCGGTCATTCCAGTCAATTTCTAAACTTCTTTGGGATTCCAAGGAGCTTGTAAATTGTTGATGGCCTTTATCTGATTGGGGTTAACTTCAATTCCCCTGTGAGTCACCATGTACCCCAAGAACTTACCTGATCCCACACCAAATGAGCATTTGGAAGCGTTTAGACGCAGTTTGTGCCTTCTTAGAACTTCAAAAATGTTTTCAAGGTCCTTTACATGTTCAGAAACAATCTTGCTTTTCACCACCATGTCATCTATGTAAATCTCGATATTTTTACCCAGTTGTGGCTCAAACATCCTCGTCATCATTCTTTGGTAGGTGGATCCTGCGTTTTTCAAACCAAATAACATCACTTTATAATGGTAGTTCCCAATAGGGGTGACAAAAGCAGTCTTCTCCTGATCATCCGAGGCTAATGGTATTTGGTGGTAACCTTGGAAAGCATCCAGGAAACTCATCTGAGAATGGCCGACAGTGGCATCTACTAGCTGATCAATTTTTGGCATAGGGAATGGATCCTTAGGACAAGCCTTATTCAAGTCAGTGAAATCTATGCATACTCACTATTTCTCATTCTTCTTCTTTACCACCATAGTATTCGCTAACCACTTAGGATAAAAAACTTCTTTAATAGTTCCAGCTTGTTTGAGCTTTGTTACTTCCTCTCGCACTACGTCAGCATGCTCCTTGGATGGGCACCGAGGAGGCTGTCTAACCACAATTGCAGTATAGGGCGAATACGCGTCTATGACAATGAAATTTACCTATAGTATTTCCCTACCAGTTTGCACGAGTAATCATATTTGGCCCTTTGGGATAATAACTCTCCCTTCGAAACTCACCAGGGGAGAACTGTATGGCTTTAGGTTGTCAGGTTTTATGTTCAGCCCTTTGTACAGGTCATGGTACATTATTTCAGCTGCACTGCGCTGGTCCACCATTACTCTCTTCACATCATATCCCTCAATTCTGAGGGTAATTACCAAAGCATCGTCGTGAGGTTGGATGGTTCTCACTTTATCTTCATCCAAGAATCCAAGAATTGGTGGAATACCCATTTTAGGTCTCTTTGGATCATGATTATCATTTGTGGGTAACCGGGCTACCAACATTACCTTAGATGGCTAAGATCCTGTTCTCCCTGATGTGGCAAAGATGACATTGATAGTTCCTAAAGGGGGTCTTGAAGAGTCATCCTTTCGGGACTCCGAGCTCACCTGACCTCCTCGGCCGCTAGAGTGATGTAAGAGTTGTTTCAATTTACCCTTGTAGATAAGTTGGTCTAAATGATCCCATAAGCCCCTGCAATCCTTTGTGGTATGCCCATAGTCCTGATGGTATTGACAATAGAGATTATGATTGTGCCTTTCTGGGTTTCCCACCATCTTATTCGGTCACTTGAAGAACGGTTCATTCTTAATATTTTCTAAGACCTGATGAATTGGCTCTTTGAATACAGTGTTGACTACTTGAAGATTCGCTGATCTTGACTACCCAGCAAAATCCCTTCGTAGTTTGTTATTACTATATCTATCCGATTTGAAATCCCTCCTCTCTTGGGGGATAACCTTGTCCTTTCCTTTCCCTTGTTGCTGATCTTCTTCGACTCTCTTATACTTATCAATCCTATCCATCAGTTGACGCACATTGGTGACAGGTTTTCCAGTCAGTGACTTCCTTAAACCATGGTCGGCCAATAGGTCAAGCTTGAATGTATTAACGGTCACTTCATTAAAATCACCTTCCATCTCGTTGAACATCTCCCAGTATCTATCAGAATACGCTATCAAGGTATCACCTTCTTACATGCTCCAGGATAGCAGTGAAGCTAAGAGCCGAGCGATCCTCCGGCAGGTGACAAAACGGGAACCAAATTCTTGAGTAAGTTCTTAAAGGAACTAATGGAATCTGCTTTCTGGCTGTCAAACCATCTCATTGCAACTGGTCCCATACTGGAGGGGAAAACTTTGCACATCAACGCTTCGTCCTTAGAGTAAACAGCCATCCTTTGGTTGAAATGGCTCGTGTTCTACTGGGTCTTTTTTACCATTATAGATAGTGAACGTTGGTTGATGAAAATGACGGGGGAGTCTTGCTTCTTCAATCCTGCGTGTAAAAGGCGACCTAGAGATTTGATTCAAAGCCTTACTCATAGCATCGTTCCCTATGCCTCCATGTGATGGGCTTCGAGGTTGCCTCTTACGATAATGTTCTTCTTCATAGGAAAAGGATTCACCGACTGGTGTTCGAGATCTCCGTTTATAAGTGACGTCTAGTTCGTTACTAGAATTATCATCA
This sequence comes from Quercus suber, assembly GCF_002906115.3. Lineage (NCBI taxonomy): Eukaryota > Viridiplantae > Streptophyta > Magnoliopsida > Fagales > Fagaceae > Quercus > Quercus suber. The sequence goes on from NW_027069728.1 coordinate 645,183, forward strand.
GAGTATGAAGAGGATCGTTTCCTCTTTGCATGGCGCAATTCCCTCTTTAGCTGGTCAATCTCTAGTTGCATGTTCCTGTCCTTCTTTGCATGAGACATGTGACTTCCCCCCTCCCCCCCCCCCCTCCTTCTTTGCATGAGACATGTGACTTCCCCCCCCCCCCCCCCCCCCGGTGGATGGCTTTGGTCAGTATGTGTAGTATGTACACTGCCTTCATGATCATGTCTTTGCTCCAAGATGAGAAAAGGATGACGTGTTGGGATGCCTTAGATTCTACTGGTTGCTACCGTGGTTCTACCATCCTTTCTTCCACTCTTGCTCAAGCTCTTCCCACAGACGGTGCCAATTGTAGGGTCTCAATTTGTAGCCCAAGCCCAAAAGATATGGATTATGAGCCTAATGAGTCCCAAACAATGAATTTGTAGAGAGTGGGTGGAAGAGCTGGGCTGGTTGTGAATTAAACAATGTTCAATTAAGGTTCAACGGATTAATCAGTGTAAGAACAATTTGAAACATAAATAAATTGATGTCCAAAGAGACAAACTTTTGTATATATCACTCTTAGAACTATAGTAAACATTCCTTCTTTCTTTTTTTTGTCCTCCCTTCTGTAAGAGGTCCCTTACATTTATATAGTTTTCTTTTAGACTATCTTGATCGTCCACTTGTCTTCATCTAAATGTTCACTTAAGAATATGTCCCATCAGATATCTTCGTCGGTTCTCCATGAGTGGCGGTAGTTGAGATTGCACTGTTTAGAGGTCTTCTCCACATTAATGCGGCTAGAAAAGTTATTGTAGTGCATTTAATGTGGTGGTAACAGCTTTTCTTTTATATATTTCTCTGTTCTTATCATCTTCATACATGCCCGAAGTTTATCCTTATCATTGGAATCGCTAGGAAGATCACTGGAACCTCCCAGGTATTTGCTTGACCAAGACTCTTTATATCCGAGGAGAATACACTCTTCGGACTACTGATGCTCTCTTCGGACTATATTCCTCAATCATTTCCAGGTATATCTCTCCCACATGGAATCCTTCTCAATCATTTTCTTCTCTTCGGATACATCGTAATCTTCAAATAAGGCCCTAGGCCTAATACATAATGTTGGGCTTTTACCCCCACAGTTATCCTTGGTCGAAAATAACCAAGTACATTATTTTAACTTTACACATAAGCGAATCGATATTCCATGTTCAGGAAGCTTAAGTATGAAAAAAATAAAAATCACTAATATATATATATATATATTTGAAAATAAATTATACGAAAATCCAAATTAACTTCTTTGAAGTATTAATAAAATACATAAAATAACTACTTAATGTATTTTAGTTCAATTATCTACAAATTAAAATCTTACAACTTTATTTTTCTAAATTTAAGAAATTATTTATTCTTGATCTTGTACTGAAACTTGAAGAAAATTTTCTTTCAATGTACAAAAATCAAAGAATTTAAGACAAGACCAGCTTTCATGTTGACCTAGTTCTAATAATATTCAGGCTAAAGTGTGAACTATACCCCTCAAATTTAGGGGTTTTAGATTTTACATTGCATAGCTTTTGAATTTGAATTTGAATTCATGAATTTATATTTCATTTGCATCAACAACCCCTCCATCAGTATTTTTTGTTAGGTGTGTCATATAAGCTTGCCATATGTGTTTCGTTTGTCTAATAAAATAATGCCACATTATTTTTGTTGGAAATTTAGACCCCTTAAAACACAACCAGATTGAGTAGCCTAGTTAATTAGCCAAGTTGTTACTTAGTCAAATTAAGCAATTCTAGGTTAAAACAATCAAACAATCATATCAAGAATATATAGCAGCGGAATAATAAATAACACAAGATATGATCACCTAGGAAAACCAAACCGGTAAAAAACCTGGGGAGGATTTTACCCACCGATCCTCAAGGCAAAACTGAATTCACTATGAAAGAATTGAAGTTCATACAAAAGGACTTACAAGCTCCCCACTCGACTTCCTAATGCTACCTACTAGTAGAACTTACTGACACGACCCCGTGCAAGCTCCAAATCCACGAACTCCTTCTTTCTTGAATTCTTCAATCAGCTACAAGCACCCACGCTTGATATTCTTTAAGCTTCAATGGTAGCAACCAAGTTGATCATCAAGATGTTGAAGTAATCTCAATCTTGAAAACCCTAAGTTTATGTGAAGGAAAGCTCCTCAAAGATCTCACAAGAGATTCACACAAACCGCAAATATGAGCAACAAAGACTTAAAGAGGTTTGGGTACAAAACCCTAAAAATAAAAGGAGGCACAAGAGGCACTCTAATCTCTTTCTCCCTCAAAAGCTCTCAAAAACGTGGTTTAGGGTTTCCTTTATATAGTGGGAGAAGTAGATCTGAAACCCTAATCCTTAATGGGCTTAAGCTGCTGTTTGGGTCAACTTAAAATTCTGCAGATACGATTTTCGATCGAACGAGCCTGTTCTTCGATCGATTGAACCAGGCAGAACATGAAGTCTTCTTCCTGCAGCTTGTATGTTCTTGAATCTTGACTTGAATCACCTTGAGCATTGTCTAATAAAACCTATAGATTCTAAGATCTTTATCTAGACAAGTTTGTGTTCACGATTTGCCAATTGTTCTAAACATTTAGAACCTAACAAACTCCCCCTTTGGCAATTCGTGACAAAACTTTCATAAGAATGAAGTGCTCAAATACAAGAACAACCCAATACAATAAAATGCTCATTACAACAAATTCAACCTAACTACTATCCATCAGTTGCAAGTGTAGACAGCAGCTCAAGTAAATCAACCTGTATATTTCCTGAAACACTCAATAAACGCATAAACGTATGTGTGACAGAAAAACAGTAAATCAACAAATAAGCAAACTAACTCTCCCCCTAAGTTAGATACATCAAGAACAATATTAACTCCCCCTAAACATAACATTCTTGTATTTTCCACACATATTCCCACATATCAACTATTTCTCCCCCTTTTTGTCACGTATTGACAAAGACAACTCATACAAAGAGTAAACAGTTAACATACGCAACAAATTCAACCTAACTACTATCCATCAGTTGCAAGTGTAGACAGCAGCTCAATTAAATCAACCTGTATATTTCCTGAAACATTCAATAAACACATAAACGCATGTGTGACAGAAAAACAGTAAATCAACAAATAAGCAAACTAACTCTCCCCCTAAGTTAGATACATCAAGAACAATATTAACTCCCCCTAAACATAACATTCTTGTATTTTCCACACATATTCCCACATATCAACTATTTCTCCCCCTTTTTGTCACGTATTGACAAAGACAACTCATACAAAGAGTAAACAGTTAACATACGCAACAAAGGATAAGAGAAAATAGAGAAAGAAGGGGACACAAAACAAGATAACTCTATAGAAAATAGAAACAACTCCCCCTATGAACAACCAAGGTTAAAAACAAGCTTCTCCCCCTATAAAAATAGGAAAAACAAAACAAGTTTTAGGAAAAACAGTATGGGGAAAAATAAAGGAGGGGGGGGGGGGGGAAATCAGCAGCAGCAGCATCATCACCAATAGGATCAGGAACATCCTCACCAGCAGGATCAAAGTTAAAAACACACAGACCAAAGTTAAAAACTAAGGTGAGGATACACATGAAGAAAAAATATTCTCTCTTTCAATAAAATGCAAACATGGCACTATGTGACCCATAAACAGTTGCATGAGTAGAGAAAATATTTGCACATTGATTATCCATCATATCTCTTAAGAAAAATATTTTCTA